>NC_056735.1:189698418-189880918 GCF_019279795.1 Protopterus annectens | reverse complement strand
AGCAATTTCAGATAATGTATCAGTGATGCAAAAATCTCAGTAAAATATTCAGAGATAGAAGACTTCAGAGCAGTAAGTGTTGATACTGTGGCGTTGAGAGTGCAGGAGGTGTTTATATGTTTTGGGAGTGCAAAAGGACTAGGTCTATTGGACTGAGCCGAGGAGCATACTTTGTAGTATTTTTGGAGAATGACCACGAGTTAAGTGAAAATTCTGGATATTAAACATGAAGGACAAAGGGAATGCTATCAGTCTGTGGGACAGGAAGTTGATATGGGTAGTAGGTAGTGTGGTTAAGATGTAACTGGTGTGAGAATGATAGTAATCATTAACTGTCCCTCGTATTCTTATTTGGGATTTACCTTATAGGTTTATTCTAGATATAAGACATGAAGGACAGAGTAAATGCTATCAGTCTGCAGGACAGGAAGTTGATGTGGGCAGTAGGTAGTGAGTTAAGATGCAGCCGGTGTGAGAATGATAGAAATCATTAACTGTCCCATGAATACCTATTTGCCTTTTACCTCAGAGGTTTTTAGGATGGATTTTACTGTCATTCAAAAACTCAAGACTACTGATTCTGAATAGTACACAGTTTATATAGTTTGATTAGATGTTCTCAATTTGTAAGTTATTGTTTTATAGATGTTCTCTCTCTATTAACAAACCTGGAAGTGTTGTGACTGTTGAATTTATTTCTCTTGGTGGAAATATTAACAAAGCATTCAGTTTTAAATAAATCTTATAGCTAATATTGCTTTATTAACTTGAGTACAGTATTTTCAGAATCTTTCAGAACTTGACCTTTATGCAGCTGGTCTGCCTTCCTGTTATAAGGCTGGACTAAGACCCTTGTGGTTTGCATCTATTTGCAGAGTAATGAGTGACACAGCATAGTAAATATGGAGTGTAGGTAGTGTAGTGACCAAACTTTTGATGTGTGAAAGCCTGTACTCTTGACCCCGTCCATTCCACATCAGTACATCTAGCAGACTCTTAATGATATTGTCACATTTAATAAGGATGGAATACACGTGGATAGAAATTATTCCATGCATAGTAATCATATTATGGATGTGCTACCATTTTTTGCATGTTAATGTTTGCTTTTGGTATATAAGGATCTTACTTAAACACTTCAGAAAATAAAAGATCAACCCTGTGCTTGAGCAAAGTTTATTTATTTATTTTATTTATTTATTTATATTTGTTGACCGGGAGTGTCCGACTGGACGTAGGTCCATTTTCAGAGGAGGCCCGGGGAGAAAAGCTCCACAGTTAAAATAAACAGAAAGTAGTTACATTGGATTACATAGCGATTAACAATTTACATAGCAATTACTTACAACATATTTACAGATGAAGAACATAGTACATCAGTAGACAACTAGAATCTTTATCTGTGAAGTACATAACAGACATTAACAAATGTTAAAATAAGAAGTTCCTGCTGTATAAGTACTAGGCTTATGAGCATCTGAGCTTGCTATAATCAAGGTAGTTAGTGGAGTGGAAAGAAAGGTACTGGTTGGATGGGGTGGGTGATATTAGAGTGGGAGTTGCAAGGGCATAGCCAGCATGTTTTTAGGTGTGCTTTTAGTAAAGTTTTGAAGTGGGTGAATGATGGTATGGAGGTAATTGTGGGTGGGAGGGAGTTCCATAATTTGGCTATGGTGCAAGTGAATAGTGCTTCACCAGCAGAGTTATTGGCTTTAGTGATCTGCAAGTGATTTTTGTTGCTGGATCTTAGTGGTCTGGTGGTGCGATAGGGTTGGAGTAGATTCTGGAGGGATGGGACATTTAGTGGATGGTTTACTAGTTTGTGGACAAGTTAGAGTTGATACCATTGAAGGAGGTGAGGGAGTTCAAGCCAGCCCATTTCAGCAAGTGAGAGACAGTGGTGACTACGATAGGATGCCCCTGTGGCGAATTTGGCAATTTTGTTGTAGCAGGTCTCTAGCTTGTTTAGATTACATTGCCTTAGGTTAGTATATATTGGAGAGGCATAAAGTAGGGTGGAGATAAGGTGGGAAATTGCTATTGAAATCTTTGCTGCTTTGGTGAGAAGATGCTTATTTCTGTATAATTCTCCTAGTTTTTGTGGACTTTTTTATGGTCATGGATATGTGAATGTCAAATTTTAGTTTATTGTCTATTTCCACTCCTTGCAATTTGGTGTGTTCAGTTGGGTATATAGTGGTGTTGTCTTTTGCTGTGATGTTAAAGTGAGAGTTGTTTTGAGTATGTTTGGTGGGTTGGAAGATGAGTAGTTTAGTTTTGTTTCGGTTGAGTATTAATTGGGCATCAGATAACCAAGTTTCAACAGAGGAAAAGGTTTCCTGTGTGACATTTTGCAGTTTGGGTAGGGACTGGGCTGAGCAGATGATGGTCAAGTCATCTGCGTATTGTATGAGTGTGCCATGTGTGGTGGCAGAGGCTAGATTATTTGTAAAACAGAGAAGAGTAGGGGTCCAAGGATGGATCCTTGGGGAACCCCTATGGAGACAGGTAGTTGGAGAGATATGTCATTCTGCCACACAACGGATTGTTGGCGGTCAGACAGGTAACTCTGAAACCAGTTGGTGACTGATAGGTTATTGAGGACAGAGATAAGTTGTTTGTGTGGGACCATGTCAAATGCTTTAGATAGGTCTAGGAAAGTAGCAGAGGAGAGATAGCCATTGTTTTTATGTTGAAGGATAGTATTAGTAAAGGAGAGTAAGGCAGTGGTGGTGCTATGGTTTGGTTGGAAACCATGCTGAGTATTGGAAAGGAGGTTGTTATTAAGGAGGTAGTCTGAGACCTGAGAGTGTATGCATCTCTCTAGTATTTTGGAGAGTGGAGAGAGAATAGCTATGGGGCGGTAATTGGTTAGTTCTGTGGAGGGTCTGCCTTTGTGGAGGAGAATTATATGTCATACTTTCCACAGTGTGGGAACATAACTTTCTGACAGAGATCGGTTAATCAAGATGGATACTGGGTAGGCCAGAGCATCAGCTGCGATTTGTAGGTATTCACTTGGGAGGTTGTCTGCTGCTAATTTGGTGGGTTTAAGTTTAGTTAAGAGTTTTTTTATGTTGGAGGTAGGTACAGCAGAAAAAGAGATGGCAGTGGGGAGATTAGTAGTTGAAGGTGTGGGTTGGAGGGGAGGGGGGTTGTGTTGCTTAGCTAGTGATAGTATGGTTTGTGTGAAGTGTGTGTTGAATGGAGTAGCAATATTTTCTGAGGAGTGAGGGATGTTAGGAGGAGGGGTACTGACTTTACCTGGGTGGAGGATGGAGTTTATGGAGGACCAGAATTGTTTGGGGCTGTGTTCGGAGGAGTCTAGGGCAGACTGGTAGTATTGGAATTTGTCCTGTTTTATTAGCTTTTTGACTCTATTGCGTAGTTCTAGGAATTTCTGTCTAGTTGAGGGTGTCTTGGTTTTGCGCCAGTGCTTCCAGGCTTTATGCCTGTTTTTCATTTCTGACTTAGTGGTTTTCTGTAGCCACGGGGAGGGTTGCGCTTTGATTCTGGAAAGTCTTATGGGGGCATGGTAATTAAGGATCCTCAGGAAGGTAGTATTAAAAAATTCAACTGCGTCATCAAGACTGAGGTATTGTAGAGGATGCCAGTTACATTCTTTGAGGGATGAGATGAATGTGAGTGGGTTAAAGTTTATTTTTTTACGTATCTGATGGTAAACGACAGGTTTAGCTTGGTATAGATATTTTTTCAGTAGGAATGTTGGGGAGTGATCACTGAGGCTATCTGATAAGCAGCCTGTTATATATGACTAGGGGCTCTTACTGACACAAAGTAACACATATCTGGGATTTACTTCTCTTAGCTGTAACCAAAATATGCTATCAATAAAGTTAACTACACCATAATAACCCTTCTACAGCAGTTCCCTAAAATTCATAGAAAGCTGATGAGGCTACATATGAAAAACAGAGAAAGTTATATCCACCTAGAAGTGTACAGAAGTCACAAAATACAGACTTAGGTTCATCTAGATGGAATTGCCAGAACTCTTGGACAACATCAAAACATATTTTCCTTTGGGCATCATTACTGTCATATCTTCTATTATCTGAATCAAATAGTTTGTTTTTATATACTTAAATCATTATGCTCTATGCATATCCGTTGCATGTCTTGTTAGACTACTCTCTGCATTTTATTGAACCATGTTATAGGTTATATTTGTTTTGTCCTGACTCCTGTAACTTTCATGTGCTTCTTTATTTGTTGAATATTGACTCTGAGCACAACAATTTCTCAGAGATAAATGACAGATAATTTTCAGAGCATAAACCTTAATATGAAATTCAGCTTGCAGACAGCTTTGAAATGCAAATGACAATGATTGCATACAGCCTAAAGATTTATATCTTTTTTGCACCTTATGCGTCTGTCTGTAAATTGACGTAATAATCACAAAAGCCTTCCTTGCTTCATCAGTCTTATTATTAATATAAGCATTCATTTTAACATTAAAACCATGTATTCTAGCATCAGAAACATTGTTTGACCTTTTCTGTACTATACTATACTGTACTATACTATACAAATTGAATTACTGCTCAGACATGTTTGATTGGTAGCTCTGCAAACATTTTTGCATGACTGTGTGAGCATTCTGACTTGTCACAGTGCAGCTAAAATAGATTGCTGTCAAAAATTGTAATTCTGCTTTTGTATAGTGTATATTCTTCTAATCATTATATGTTCTTCAAATGCATTCTACCACAAAATATCATGTTACTTAAAACTATTTTGAAGGGACACAACTTGAAATAGCACCTTGTCAATTTTAAATTTGTACATTGTCCAGCCAAACATCTTTAACTACAACAAGACAAAAAAATAAACTAAGCAAGCAGACTTAAACAGTTTGAGATTAACAATCAGTTAACTTTATAGATTTCATTTTTACTGAGCATTGCATTCAGGCCAGCTGTCTCATTTAATTGTTGCTGATCTTGTAATCATCCTCTGTCTGTCCAATAATTAACTTCGCCGTAGCTAGCAACATGAACTGTAACCACATTATCATCTGTTTAGCTTTGAGTAGCTCTAGTTCTTTTTAAAGTGTTCACTGTTTTCAGTGAATACATTTCTTCTGTGCCAACAATGATTTTATCTTTGTTTGCCCATTTATTGTTACATCATTAACAGCCACAGTGCTTTAGTTCACTTGTCAACAGCTATAACACAATGAAGATGAATTGCACAAATTTTATAAACACCATCAAAAACTTTGCAGTATGCTTCTTCATGTCTGAATCCACAATGTTTCCAATGAGCATGGTTTCTGACTGCTCGTTTATTATTTGGTGCCATCTTGACTGCAGTTGGTTTTCAGCAGGTTCAATTTTTGTAATGTTTTTAAAACTATTATTTTTATTATGTTCATATTCATAGTTTCATTGGTCAAAATGCATTGCTGTAATATTTAGAAAGCAGCCAAAAATGAGGAAATGCAAGAACAAACATCCCAGCTCCGGCTAATAAAACATTACCAAACCAGGGTGAAGTACATGAAGGGAAACCATTTGGTGTCTCACATTATGCATTATTACTCACATTTTCTAATCAGAGATTTAACGCGCCATTACTTTAAATTTTCCAGGAGGTTTTCTTTTTTTAAATCTGTAATAAACTATAAGGCAGTCCTAACTGCACTTTTGTTAAAATGCCAGTGTTCTAAATAGTCATTGTGGTTGGTGATGTTATTAGCTAAGAACTATACTAAACAGACTAAGGACAACTGCCCTAATATGAGTTTTATACAATTATGAGTATTTTATTTTTTTCATTAAGAGAACCTATTATTTTACCTTACAGCTATGAACCAATAGGTCATTAATCCTAGGTCTTCAGTTATTATACTGATAGTTAACATTTAACAATGCAACAAATTTTATGGTAAGCTGTTGAGATTCAAGTGAAAGCAACAATTGAAAAAAAAGAATGAGATATAGAGTTGTACTTAATTTAGTACATTTACAAATCATTTATTGTAGTAACAAGTCAAGTTACCAGCTTATATCTGTTTACAGCCAGTATCAAGCCTGTCTATTTTAAAGCAGGTTGATAAAAAAGCAACATTTTTATGCCAGTACTTGCATATTATATGTAACAATATCAAAATGTGATTAAGAAATGGGCTTGGAGAATGAGTATAAGTTTATAAGTAACTGAGGTTCCAAAGGGGTGAATTAAAGTATCTGGAGAGACTTGTAAGAAAGTTAATTTTGTATTCATGGCTTGAACTCTGTTTGTCATATTCAGCTTCCAGACACCCAATATACCAAAACCCACAGCAATTCTAAATACTTTATCTCCTCTTACTAGCAGCACTTTTGAAGCAAGATTACTGTGGTAAGGGATTTAAGTTTCTAACATGCTATGACCTCAGAGTTACTTATATTAAGGGAGCAAAACATCTTCAAATGTGAGAAAGCCTGCTCCTCGCAACAACATGGGATGTTTTACAATCTATATCTGTTTGCTGACTGCTTCTATTAATTGTCGGAGTGTTATTAAAGCTATTCATCAAGCAGAATTCACATATTCATGTAAGTACAACACTTACATTTGTCCTTGAGCAACTTGTCTAAGGTTTATACTCCTCTGTATTGAGCTGTGTAATATACTTCCAGTTTGCAATAGTTTTATTGTTCTTTATTAGTCTGTGCAAGACCCTTTCAGTAAGCAACAGATTTATAAGGATATTAACTGGTAATTTACTTTTCTGGTATTGTGTTATTAGCTCTTCTATATGCATCTTCTGTTAGCTTGAATTGGTCTTTGGTATTTTGAAATTACATTTTTTGCATTCAACTCTTCTGATCCCCCTCCCCCAAAAAATGTGTTTTGAATGTGAAAGTTCTGTCTAAATATTTAGCTTTGTAGATATTGAGCTGTTCCTTTTCTGTTGCTCAATATTAGAGTCTAGATATTTAGCTAACTGGTCATCATTTGCTTACACAGTACTAAATACACTAAATTTAGCATAAAGCATAGTCTGCCACCACAGAGTCACACTCTGCTTCAAATTCTTCCTCATCCAGACTATTTGCACAAGGTATAATGAGCCAGTGTAGTGACAGATTATGTTTACTGACAACCCGCTACTTCTATCACATAATGAGTCAACATATTTATGTAAACTGGTGGCCCATCTTTCCCTACAACTTAACACCTATATACATAAAATATTCTCTATGCCCTCAAAGCATTCATCTTGCTAGCCTCTACCACCTAGAAACACTTCCATAATTGACTCCATGCCTACACCAACATCTGCTTCAAATATAGATCACTGGGACAGCAAGCTCGGACTCCACATATTCTAGGCCAAGAGCATTCTCTAGCAAAGTCCTAGTATTCACAATTCTATAGTGAGACACATACATATTGCATTCAGTAAGATGGCTTAGGACTACCCACCATCCCAAATATGAATACAAACTGTTTCACATGCACATGGGAGTCAGTGATCTTCAACCCAAAGAGTGAGAAGACATATTGATTTCTACACTCATGTCTTTGAGGAAATTCATAGTATTGAGCAATAAAGAGAACGGAATCTAAAGCATTCAGTTCATTGCAAATGGTGTCTAAATTCAAAGGCATGCATAATTCATTCAAGTGAACAGTAGCATAAGGTCAATTTATTAAACATTATACCATACACATTTAATTTTTTCATGAAAGGTTTCATTGCAATACCATAACTTTTTAAATTACTAAGCATAGCCAGATCTCATTGTAGGAATTTATTACACTGCTTTGACAAAACTGTCTCACATTGATTGTCTGTCTCGATACAACCATTACCATAACTAGGTCATCTGCCCTGTGCAGATCCCCAAACTAGTGCTCCCTTCACCTCAAAAAAATGTCTTCCCTCTCCTGTTCTCCTGTAGATTAAGTTGATTGTTACAACTGTAATAAACAACGTGCCATGGTTACTACTACACATTCACATACTGAATGATTCTGCCATGACCAGAAATGCAGTATCATATCAGTTTTTATTTATGAAGCTCCATAACCTCACCGATTCAAAAATCAGTGTCATATTGCACTCAAGTGACCATCAGCAATTGCCAATTGTCACCTCAACCAACCAAGGCTTATTATCAAGATGTATACATCTTTTTCTGAGGGGCTCTTTCAGACTACTTGAAGTGTACAGTATATACATGGATTCCTACCATGGTATATTATACAAGCTGTTATCCCAGGTCATGTAAAGGTGTTTGTCCCAACAAATAGTTTTATAATCTCTTCAGTGCATTTCCCTCTTGATTATGCTATTTTCCAGTTTATCACCTTATTCCAATGTACAGACTGATGTGCAGTGACAGGAGATGCCTCTGTGGAATGGTTGTAGAATCATTGTAGCATTGTAGCAGATCATTCTCTCTCTCTTTCTTGAGTTGTGTGTGCATGTGTGCCTCTATCCATATATAATAGATGTGTGTGCATGTGTGTGTGTGTGTGTGTGTGTGTGTGTGTGTGTGTGTGTGTGTGTGTGTGTGTGTGTGTGTGTGTGTGTGTGTGTGCGTGTGCACATGGATATAATAAGGGTGTGTGTATGCATATAATAGGTAGGTGCATATGTATTTTTTTATGTTCAACAAGTACAAACACACTTTTAAGCACTGACAGAGTACATTTGAAATCCCCAGAGCTGATGCTTAATTTCTCAGTGAATGTTATAGTCTAACAGACTAAGAACAAATGCCATGCTAGATAGTAACTGTATTAGAAACTGCAAATGTTTGAAGTCCCCAAATCACTTGGCATGTGTGTGTCTGGGGGAGTCAGCATGTCTGTTATAACAGTAAGTGTACTAAATATTTCATGTCCTTAGTTCTTTACCACAATATTTTATCATATGCAGTGCATTGGTATGTGCTTTTTAGTGGTCTTCAGGTAATATAATACATTTTATGTTTTATATTATATATGTTATATTTTATATTTCACAAGTGTAATATAGAATTGTGTCAAGTACATATTTTATTACTATATTTCAAAACTGGTCCTAAACATGGTCTTCTGTATAGATTATCAGTAACACAGTTTATGCATAAATATGGTTCATCTGTAAGGTCTTAAATTAATTTTGATCACTCGGTGAAACGTAGAAAAGATCACAATTCTGAACGAAAAAATTGAAGATCAACCAAATCACTGCTTAGAATTAACACATAGTTATGTGAAAAAAAAGTTGGTGCTTTAAAAAAACTTCAAAGAACAGAAGCTATGTCTAGTGCTACTACAGGATAGTAGCAAAATACCTACTGATGCAAAAAGCCACTTCAAAAGCACAGTACAAGGTTAAGCCCACATGCAGAGAAACTCAGCCCAATACATTGACTTGATTAATATCCTAGAAAGGCCAGATAAGTATTAAGTGGCAAACATATTAAGCATGCTGCTCCTGATTTTCAGATTAGCTTTCAAATTCATCACAAAATTGTAGTTATCTGAATGTTTTATAGCTATTTTTAAGCTGAATTGTCTATAAAATGGTATTCTATGTCACAACATTCTTAGACTAAGGTGCAATACAATATCTACATTCACACTAAAGAGGCATTCGATTCTGGAACTGGTGCTGCAACGCATAATGTTCATCATATTGATCACTGCCACAGTAGTCTTATCTATATGGGTTTTATCCTGCCAAGGATATAATAGCAGGCCAGCTTCCAAATATTCAGGGTACTTTCCACACACCCAAACTGTCAAGCAGCTCAAGCTGAGCTGATTAACAGACAAGTTTGAGTGCAAAGCCCTTCAGAGCTTTACCACTGCCGAAATGTTCACTCCTCTGAGGCTTTTGAGGATTGATGGTCAGCTCATGCTTCCATTGCGTGGCAGATAAGTTTCCTTTGGGGAAAATAACTTCATTTTCTTAAATTTAGTGATGTTTTATTACTTTCTTCTTTAGAAAAGTTATTTTAAAGCTAGGAGCATTGTATTTTAATGAACTGTTCCCAGAAAGTAGTGTTAACTAACTGAAAAAAATATTTTTTTGTGGAGAAATTGTGTACATTTCTGCTTAGTGGGTCTGGCATAGTGTCTGAAAATAATTTGTACTCTTTTCTCTATAAAAAAATAACTTTTGTAGACTGGTAGTTTTACCTCCATTTGCAGCTTATCTTACCCGGGAAAGAAGAACAATCATTGGCTTGAGCATGGAACAGATTACTGGTCCCATGGTTGGTCCTTTTTCCAGCCACAAAAAGAAAAAAAATCAAACAGCCTTTGCCACCACAACAAACTAGCAATTTGACCTTAGCCACAAGTGGGTGACTCTCCTGCAGCCATTTCTTGTACCTCAGAACACTCACCTTTTACTCCAAATCCCTCTGGTGTAACACCTACAGCCACTATGGACTGGGGATTATCCATGTGATTTGCAGCTGTTGGAATCCCCTTAGTGGGCAAGGGAGAGATGCTCTTGTTGGTCCTGGAAAAGGGGACAGGGAAGGTTTCCTTGTTATGCCAGAATGCTGTTTACATCCGTGGGGAAGCAGCAGATGCCATTAGTAATACAGTCAGTCCTACTTTTCCTGTCAAAAAGAAACAAGACAAAGCATGCATCTACTCCTCCACAAATTTCTTTGGACAGGAGTCTACTGATGTTGGCTCAGGCTTTAATTTGGGCTATTAAGCCTTCTTACAAATTAGCTCCTGGTAAAAGAAAGAGGAATCCATCTTTTCCTGCAGTTTCAAGATTTGAATATGAAAAGGAGGATCCATGGATGTATTCATTTTTTCCCTCAGACTTCTGATTCAGACTCAGAGGACAGCTCAGTTTCTAATTCTTCCTGTGGGGGGGGTTCTTTTTCTCTTAGAATATTGCTAGAATGTGCCAGTGTTTTCAGCAGTAGAACACTAAGGTTACTAAGTCCTTCAGAAAATGCTGAGTTGTTACAGAAGGATTTTCCAGAACCTACACCCATTGCTCTAGAGGATGTGTAGGTACCACGTGCAATTTCCATTTTAGTCAGACAGCTGCCTCTTAAAAGGCAGATAGGATGTATACCATTTCTCAGTCTTTTAAATTTGTATACACTATTCCCAAACTTGGTCCAGCAGCTAGCCTTAGCTGATCAAAGTTCTGCTAAGCACTTATTTAATTCCAATCCTACTCTGCTAATAAGGATGGGGAAATTATTGACAGGTATGGGGGGATATGTATACTTCTACAACTTTAGTTATCAGAATTTTGAATTGTCTGATTCATATGTTTATGTTTGTTCTGACAAATTCTGAAAGTATGAGAGATGTGTTATCTGCAGTTTCTTCTTGTGAGAAATAATCTGTTTTAAATAACTTATTTTTTTCTTTTGCATGGGTAACTACCCAATGTTTGCAGTGTGGGTGCAACTCTGTTGATAGCCTCAGACACTGCACTAATTGCGACAAGATCAATAAGTCCAAACAATTTTCAAGCAGAAACTGCCCAGTAGTTTATGATCTGAGGTTTTTTGCAAACTGCAGTACTGACTGGGTCATTTATTTAGCCACCTGTCATTGTGGCTCATTTTATGTAGGACAAACATCTAGACCACTCAAAATCAGAATTTCTGAACATATTAACAACATCAAGAATAAAAGGCAAAACAATGCCTTGTACAAACACCACTTAGAACATGCTTCTGCCAAATTTACTTTCATCATTATTGATAAAATAGTTGGCAGTAAGCACAACAAAACTGGATTACACTCCATTCTTAATACTAAAGAAAAAAGTGGATAATCAAACTAGGGGGATTATTCCCACCTGGTCTCAATGAAAACCTCTGATTGAATCTAATTAATCAATCATGATTTTATATGTGTGTGTATATATACCTCTGTTCACCACTATGTATGTAACCAACACTGATGAAGGCTGTGGTTTCCTGCTGAAACCGGTTTGTTCTTTCTTTTGTAATGATTTAACATTCATTACAATTCTATTTTGGACACTGTATGCTGGCTCTGTGTATTTTTGTTTTATATTCCATGATTGGTGAGCCGTGCATTTGCCCTACGTGCTGTTGTATTTTTTCTTCTGAATGACTACAGACCTTGTGACCCACTCCCAGACTGGCCTCCTTGTCTTCCAGAAACTATTAATTCCCTTTATTACTCTTTGGCAACAGATTGCTTCAGACAAATGGGTCTGAACTGAGCCTGAAATTGGTCAGTATTGATCAGTACACTACCCCTGTAAACAAAATTAATTAATTAATTAATTAATTAATTAATTAATTAAGTCATTAATTAATTAATTAAGTCATTAATTAATTAATTAATTCATTCATTCATTCATTCATTCATTCATCGAGGCTAGAGATGGCAGTGGGGGGGCTCTCCCCCCTTTCCAGGAGCCATTCCTCATCCTCCAGATCAGGCTCTTTTGTTTCCACCTGTTCTTCATCACATACTGTCCCAATGACTGATAGAACCAGCTCCTCCTTCCCAAGTAGGAAAGTTTTTCTTTTTTTATTCCAGGATGTTCCTAGTGCCAAAGCAAGAAAATGCTTGGAGACCAGTTATGGATCTTTTTTTCCTAAACCTGTTTGTGACAGTGCTCAAATTCAAAATGATGTCACTTCACAATTGGTTACATATTCTTCCTCTTTTAAGTTTCCTGGTAAAAGACAAAGATGCCTATCATCACATCCCTGTTCACCCAGCCTTAATGTGATCCAGACACACAAAACCTTAAGAATCACACAGTCAGTTATCTGCCTTACCCTTTGGACTATCCACTGCACCAAGAGTGTCTAGCTCCAACAATAACTTATTGTAGGCTACAAGGTATCCACATTTTTCCATATTTAGATGACTTGCTTATCTTTACAGAGTCTTTTTCAAAGGGTCAGGATTCTTTGTCTTGGTTGAGAGATCTTTTACACAACTGGGATTCCAAGAGAGCAGACAAAACTCTTTCTTGACTCCCTCACATGGGTTATTCCTTGGATATCAACTAGACACCTCACACCTCGGTTCAAAGAGCTTTTCTTCCAAGAAAAAAATAGATCCTTATTTAAATCTGTTTCTAAGGTTTTCCACTCAGGGTCTGGTCACTGCTGTGGAATACCTTTGGATTTTGGGTCTCATGCTATCTATGATTAACATGACACCCCACATGAGAAAGGTATAGTGGTACTTGAAATCTCTCTGGGCCCATCATCAATGCCCTTTACCTTTTCAAATCCCAATGTTGGGGTTTGTCAGAATAGAATTTTTTTGGTGGAGGCAACAGATTTCCTTAAATCCAGGCTTCTCCTGCTCCCTCCATGCTACAAAGCAATCAGTTACAACAGATGCTTTGGACTTTGCTTGGAGAACAGCTTCAGAGGGGATAAAAGTGCCACAAGCACATAAATATCTAGGAGATGCTTTCCCTGTTTAAGGCACTCAATTCTATGAACCATCTTTGGCCTTTGGGACCTCTTCAAAGTGGTTTCAGATAATATCAGTCATGTGATAAATCAACAAGCAAGAGTGAACCAGGTCATACCCCTTTTGCAGACCAGCCATGTTAGTCTGGGATATAGCTTCACAGCACAATTTCACTCAACAGGAATCCTACATTTTGCCAGAACAAAACTGTGTGGCATATGCATTGAGCAGGCCCAGAGCACCCTTACGAATGGAAACTACACCAGGTGGTCTTCCAACATTAGATCCATCTGTGGGGAGTTCCTCAAGTAGAACTTTTTGCCTTGTCTTTAAACAATCTTTAGGCAAGAGTCTGTTCCAGGACTCTATGCAAGAAATTCTGGATCACAGACTCCTTTTCTTTTATTTGGACAGGAATGTTCCTGCATGATTTTCCACTGTTTCCACTAATATCCAGGGTACTTCTGAAGATTCTGAATGAATCCCCAAGATTACTACTGTGACTCCCTTCTGGCCTGGTCAAATGTGGTCCTCCCTTCTTTCAGAAAAGGATAAGGACTATTCCCACACAGACTGGATATACTTAAATAAGAACAGGGATGCTTGATAACTCTGGCATCAACCCTTTTATTTGACTACCTGGATAATAGGGTCTTAATTCCTGTTAAGCACCTATTTACTAAGGACAGGCAGCAGGTATTAATGGAGGCAAGAAGGCCTACTAGTAGAAAAGGGGTGTACATCACAAAATTGAATGCTGACAAGTTCGAAGCTCAAAACTTCGAATTTGCAACATCAAAAATGGAAAACATCAAAATGGAAAGTGGAGATCGCCATAGAGTGTGGGAAGGGAAAATTTCCCTTTACTGCAATGTAGTGCGATCTCGGAGTTTATATATTTCAGTAGCAGGGGTTGTGGTGGGTGCAGACGGGAGCTCCCCTGCATAGAGCTGTTTTTGTGTTGTTTTGGGTGTTTAGTGGTTTTTTTTCCACGTTCAATGTTTTCCGGTTTCAAGGTTGCAAGTTCGGAGTTTTGCACTTCGTTATTTTCAGCTTTTGATCATCTGATATAAACCCCTAGAAAAGCATATTGAAAAGGTTTCCTAGTTGGTGCCAATAACAAAACCAGCACCCATTCAGGGCTAATCATCCCTGGTTTTACAACATTTGTGTGAATTACTGTGCTATGGCCTTTCTTATTCCTTTATCAAGGTTTATTTATTGGCCATTTTAGCATGTCTGCCTATAGATCCTCCTTTTCCAAGGCAAGCATTTGTCAAAATATTCTTGAAAGGGGTTTTGCATAAAAGGCCACCAAGTAAACTGGTGATCCCTGCTCGGGATCTTAGTTTTGTGACCGAGAAGCTAACACTTGCTCCATTTGAACCATCTAACATGGCTAACTTGAGGTTCTTAACATGGAAAACAGTTTTACTGGTTCCTCTGACCTCTCCAAGAAAAGTATCAAGTTGCGAGCTCTTATGTTGAGTCAACCCTGCCTCATTTTCCATAAGGACAGAGTTTCTTTGAGGACTAATCCTTCTTTTATGCCTAAAGTGGTATCCAAGTTTACTTTAAGTAAGACGATCCATCTTCTCATTTTATATACTGAAACTAAAACTGATGGAGAAAGGATACTCCATACCATGGAGGTTCACAGACAACTCAGGTACTATCTTGACAAAACTATATATCTCTCAGATCAGATCAATTGTTTATTTCTTGTGAAAGTAAGAAAAATGTAAAACCTATATCAAGACAGACTATTTCCAAATAGTTTTGTAAGGCTATTACATTTTGTTATACTCACCATAACAACTCCAATCCAGGCCGGGTCAAGAATCCTCTCTACCAGGTCTTGTCTTTATCTATGTTTTTTTTTTTTTGAAAGGGTTGGATTCTAAAAATATTCTATAAGCTGTTTCTTGGTCCTGTATACATACTTTTACAAAGCACTATATGCTTGATTATTTCTCTAGGTCCAGATCAAGCTTTGTTAGGACCATTTTCCAAGTGTTCCTGGAGTCTTCTCCTTCCACCTCCCAAATGTACTTATCTATGATAATCTACTCCTAAATACTCCAGCAGTTATCAATATGATGAACATCGTACAGTTGCGCATACTGAAATTACCATAACAGTAGACGTTCAAATGATCACTGCTGCAGTAGCCACTGCCACCTTCTATCTCCCTTGATGCTTGGTGTGTATTTTATACCACGGTGTGGACATTTATGTTTTGTTGTTCCTAGCATAGTCTTTTTAGGGCTCAACCTCCCTTTTTCTGCTGGTAGGAAAGTTGTTAAGGGTTTTACACCTAAACTTGTCTTTTAGTCAACTCAGCTTGAGTTGTTTGACAGTTTGGGTATGTGGAAGGTGCCTTGATGCTTTGGAAGATGGCCAGACATTATATTCTTGGCAAGATATAACCTATATTGCTAAGGCTACTGCAGCAGTGATCATTTGAACATCTATTGCTATTGTAAGTTCAGCTTGTACAACTGCACTATATAACTTCCAGTTTATTTTACCTTACTGCAATAGTATTCTTCCAGGGCCTGTGTGGTTATAACTTATGTAGCGTTAAATCAGTTTCCACAAGGCAGCTTTAAGAAGTGACAATTCTTGCAAGATGCAGCAGCAAATTCTAATTAGCTAGACCTACATTTGTTACCCAGTATAGTCTGTTACTGTATGATAATAAAGATGACTGATCCAGAACGCAAGGGACATAGGTTCTAAAGGAAACTTGCTCAACAGAGGAGCTCACTGAAGGAAGAAAGAAACTGAGTGACAGATGCGGGTTCTTTTTCTATGGGAAGAGAGTGAGTGATTTGCCATAGCTGGACACTCCTTAGTAAAAATTGAAGATGATATGATAATGTGCACACTGTTTAGTCATCGCAGTATAGGAGAGGCTGGATCAGACTGCCACACGGTCATAACCACATGACCATCAATACATTTCATGAACCATCATTGCATACACCAACCTCAGTTAATAGTGGTGGTGGTACATTCCTGCCTCAGATGTGATATCCTTTCTCAGTTGTCACCTTCAGAAAGAAAGAAATGAGCCAATTGAGAAAGGAGAGGAAAATAGACAATCAGAGATGGAGGTATGGGCCAAAAAAAACATAAAATAAATAAAAAGTGAACCTCCATCTATCCATTCCTTTATTTTTAAATAAATTGACTTGTCACCTGGTTTATCTTTAATCCATACTGGAAAGAAAGTAAACCAACAGCAGGAGACAGCCCTTCTAAATGACCATCTAATTGCATTTCTTCTAATAACAAGCAATTATGTTTCTCATAATTTAAAGGACCCAACAAAGGCATGGCTTACAGAGATTATCAGCAGAGTAGGATTTTTTTATCTGTACATGACTTTTCAAATGCTGTAGTCTACCTTTGCAGCTTGTTTGCAGGAGCACTCCTGCTTCATCTGGTGGTCATAGCACTTCTTTTCATCTGGCTGATTGCCTTTGCATTTATTTTGGTATACTCCTTGGAAATCTACATGACTACTCTCACATTAATATACTCCTTGGAAATCTGACTACTCTCACCTTAGTATACTCTTTGGAAATCTAACTGACTACTCTCACATTCGTATACTCCTTATAAATCTGCCTGACTACTCTTACATTACTATACTCCTTGGAAATCTGACTACTCTCACATTAGTATACTCCTTGGAAATCTGACTGCTCTCACATTAGTATACTCCTTGGAAATCTGACTGCTCTCACATTAGTATACTCCTTGGAAATCTAGCTAACTACTATCACTTTAGTATACTCCTTGGAAATCTACCTGACTACTCTCACATTAGTATCTTCTTGTCTCATAAAGGCATTATAAATTAATCTTATTACATTTTCTACCATATATCTCTTTTCAGTTGAGTTTTGCTGTTTTTATGAAACACAGGAAACAAGGTAATTAGCATGACAATATTTATAATGTAGTAAATAATCTTACAGAAAATGTATTTTTACAGCAATGTCTCCTGGTTTGATACAAGACAGGAAGTGGTGACAGTCAGAGTGAGACTGTCCCTTATCTGAAGTGCACAAAACAATGCAGCTGACCACAGTGGCATGAGTGTCATGAATATAGGAATTCTGAGTTTCCTATAGGATGTTGGATGACAGGAGAAGCACAGCCCATTGGTCAAATCCATTGAATCTGCTTTGAAAGTCACAGCTAAAATGTGAAAATATGGTCAGTGAAAACACATCCATACTTCAGTGACTTTAACATCTGTGACCCAGTCTACAACAAAACCCCGAGATACCTTCCATGCAGACTTTGCTATTTTTGCCATACCATGGCATGTTTTTCTACTGCTTAGTATTATGTCTGGACTAAGAGATAGACATGTGCCTTAATGCAATGTCTGGAGCAAACTTCTTTTGTGATTGCCTGTTACACTGTTTGCTTTCAAATCCTTTAGTCAGCTGGTAATCACAGTATACCAGTACTTAATCCTATCTGCACAATATAATCATCCTGAATTTTCCAAAACCTCTGCCCAAATCTTCAAAATCTTCTTATGTTCTGGCATCTTCTGACAGAATACTTAAAGAGGTATAGCTAATTTTGCAACACTTTGTATTAATTACTTGTTAGTGTGCTCCAAACAATGAGAAGAATGCAATTTGATAAACAGTCTGAAGAGAAGCTACATTAAGAAATCAGTTAAGCTTGTTATCAAATCTCGTGGGTGATGACAGTGTGTGGTGGCAACCTGAAAGAACAATTATTAAAAGTTTGCTGCACTGTAGTTGAGACTCAACCTTCATTTCACATGTTTAAAGTAAGTAAACATGTGAAACATAATAGGGTAAAAGCTATAGCGGTGTGGATACATTGTAGGTAAAAAACTCAGGAATGAGATGAGGTGACAACGTTTTTTGTTTTTAATATGATTGGGCTTTCCTAGGAAAGCCCAAAGAGAGGACGTAATGAATGTAAACATTTTTTTTGTTTCAAAGAAGGGATTAAGGCAAGGTGTCAGGCTAAATCTGCATTGGTGGTGACAAGACGGGTAGAAGTCTTTCATTTAATGAATAATAAGCAATAATTACCTGTGAGTGTTGCTTATATTTTATGTTGCACAGTGCTCTTACTTTTGGATAATGCTTTAAACATGTTAATATGGTTTATTTTATTTTATATAAATGTATGTTTGTCTAGGTCATTCAATAAATGTGTTAAAATGAAAAAAGAAAAAGAAATAAAAGTTTATTATGCCTCTCAAAAAGCAGGTATACTATTTTTCTGTTTCTTGGCTATTAAATGAACATGCTTGTCAGATACTTTTTCTTTAATATGCTGCAGAGGTATTTATTAGATAGACTGGAGTCTGATATGCTTGTCTAGTGCTTAAAAAACTGGCCACCTATCAAAACTGCTTTGTAAAGCACAACTTCATATGCTTAAAATCTAGTTATTTTGAAAACTGTATTTTAACTTACCCCTGGGCTTGCATTAATTTAATACTCTCCTACAGTAACCTAGTGTACTGAGATCAGAGTAAGCTCCTCTACACCGACAGCTGGTAACACAGTCATTAATCTTAGCCCTGAGATGCTTAAACGGCTTTTTGCCAAGTTACTTTAAGAGCTAGTACACTAATCAGTTACTCAACAGTATACATTCAAGCATGGGATCTCTGATTCTGAGGCCACAGATGTGTCCTTATATGGCTCCTGTTCAGCATGCTCACAATCTGATACTGAGTGGTGCATAGAAGGTGCAGATTGATTCTGCTTTAGTGATCTGTAAAACTGCAGCTGGTGGTAACATCCTTAGCTTCTTGAATCCACGTTTGTTGCAGTAATTTCATAAATTAATAGATCCTGAAAGGGGACTGCCAAGAAGTGCTATCTCTTGAATAGTTTATGCTGTTTCACAGCTTCCAATCTGTGAAAATGATGTTGCCTGGCATCTGGGCTGCAGATAGCTACTTAGCAGGAAATGAACTTGACCTGAAATCTACTTTTTATGTTTTCCTTCCTTGCTGAAATAACTAGGCATGCTGCTGCTGGCCATCTAAACAGGATGGAAGGTTGCAAAGTGCCAGCAGCAACAAAATCAGATGAAGTTGAAATTCTTGGATAATCACAGGGTGGATGTTAGTGATCAAAACTTAATCTTATGGAATATGAAATGAAGCACAAACAGATGCATTCTTAACACGTTAACAACATGTCAAATAAAACTTAAGGAGTATAATGACTGGGGGCACTTCTTCCAGATATGTTTTACACATTGCTGTATCTGGTACAGGGCAAATCTTCATAAATATATGATAGTTTTCCAAAAGGATTATTTCAGAATTACCTTTTCTTGCTTCTACCACACGTTGAGCTGCGAGTATGTTTTACAATGCAACAGTCTAAGGTAATGTAAATCACTGATGTTTCAGTAAGTGTACTATGTTACCATCCAATCTGAAGGCAGCAGAAATAGCTGAACTCATTGGGAACACAGCTTTTTAATAAATCTGTTCAACAAGCTAAAACTAATGTCTTTTGGCTTTTCCTGGTTAGGGGTCACCACAGTGGAACTCCGGTCTGCTAACGATTGGTAGTGGATTTTTTTTTTATGGTGCCGAGTTGCCAGCCCGACGCCCAACCTTCAAAGAAGGCACACTCATTCACACATGCACCTGCATGTCTTTAAACATCACTCGACCACCCTGAATAAGTGGAGAAATTTACTTGGAAAAAATCTGTTCAACAAGATAAAACTAATGTCTTTCGGCTTTTCACAGTTAGGGGTTGCTACAGCAGAACTCTGGTCTGCTAATGATTGGCCGTGGATTTTTTTATGATGCCATGTTGCCAGCCCGACGTCCAACCTTCAAAGAAGGCACACTCATTCATGCACGCACGCACCTGCATGGCTTTAAACATCACTCGACCATGGGGAGGACATGTAGACTCCACACAGAAGACACTCCAGCTGAGAATATAGTGCAGTAAATATGTGGGAGACCACACTTTTTTGAATGGAAAGACAGATGCATAATGAAATGAAAATTTAAAGTAATATAACATGTGTAATTGTTTGATGTTTGTACAATAAAATATAATGGATTGAAAGTCATTTAAAACATATAAGACTAAAACCACAAACAGAAAGAAAGAGAGACAAAGAAATCATGCGTATAGCGAAATTCAAGTGAGATCTTTGAGACGGGACTTGGTAAACAATGGCCATTTGAAACGACAAGAGAAAATAAAGTTAGGAATATACTTGCAGCAGATGGTCTGCTTTTCACAGATGTCTTACTGTCACAATCGAAAATAATGCGTACTTCATTACATTGTTCATTATCCATGAGATGGGATGCTCCACTACACAAAAGCAACATTATTACCATCTTTTCTTTTTCTAGTACGAAACTAACTGAACTAATAATTCTGCATGGAATACGTAAACCTAATACCATAACTGAATTCATTTTTAAATGATCTTATTTGTTTAATTTAGTGATAGGATCATAGGAGGTTACTAGGCTATTGGCCCTGAGGCCCTTATAAGTGTAGCCAACAGTTTAGTCCATGTTTAGACAAATCAGCACCCAATGGCCCTGTCCAGCAGGGACATGGGAGAAATACCATAGGTATATTTTCTGTTTCCCATCCTGTTATCCAGGTTGCACTTAAAAAAAGGTAAAGAGGTACTCTGCTTGATGTGGAGAAGGGAGAAATGGGTAAGTAAACTGCCATCAAGCACCTTTTCTGCCATTAACTGAGCCACAACAGCAAGACAAAATGCAACTTATATTTTGAAGAACACTGCAGGGAGAGGGTTATCTGAATTACTACAACAATCTAACAAACCCTCAAAATATATATCATTATACCAAGCGCTTCCACAACTGAAACAGCCACAAACAGAGAAGTGGTTAAAACTGACACAATTTGGATGTAAGATCTGATATGGGAATTTGTATGTTATATATTTATATGTTAATGCCCATTAAGGGCTGTAGCTCCACAATCCTACTAGATATGACTACCACAAAAAAAACACAATGCCTTCCAGGAAACAAGCATCAAATCCACTGCATCTGCTGAGTATAAAGTTTGTTTTTCTTATCATAAAATTCAAATCCCAGCTAGAGAAATGAGGTGTTGGGTAGATGCAATAAGAATTAGATCTCACTGTTTAAATAGTAAATAATACAACTGTGACTAATTTGTATTTGCTGTGTGAGCCTGGGTCGTGGCTGAAAGGGATCAGACTTATTACCTGCCTACTTCACAAGCAGAAATGAAATAGACAGATAAATAGACAGATACATGCATTCATACCTAAATAAAAAGATTCTCTTTCAAAAAATCTTAGACAAATTAGCAGTCCGCTGGAGATCTGAAAATGTGCATACTGAAACTGCACAAAATATGATCTTTAAAAAAAGTACAAGTTATTCCTGACTGAAACAGAAGAAAACATCTCAGAACATGTGAATTAGATAGTGTTTTCTTTCTATGGCATTGGCAGAAAAAACGGTTAGTAAAACTGTACCCTGTATAGCAGCAATATAGCCCAAATACCTTGTGTGCCAACAAGCTTAGAGCAGCTAGTTGTGAGTCAAGTGGCAATACCACAGATTTAGTTAAATGCAGTATTGTGTAAACATTAACGTTAGTATAATTTAGTACTGTTCAGCCTAATCTGCTCCAATGAAGCACTAACCCCAATACACAGTCCCCTTGTAGCTCACAAATCAAAGGGCTGGACAGTATGGATATACAATTTCCTAACTTCTTTGCAGCCAGCTTGGTCGATATGGGCATCTTGAGATAATGTAGCATGTCTCCAGTTTACTGACAACCACTTAATTCTTAAAAGAGCAGACACAGTATGCATGAAGTGTACTTACGCAATTACAATGGAGGCTAATCTCTCCATACAAGTGTAGATTAAGTTGTCAAAACCATGCACACAACACCCATCTCACACAGTACACAACACACATAAACTAATGTATGTTGAGGCACTTAAAAGCAATCTTCCTAAACAACAAGGATCATCTAGATCACCCATTGTCACAGCTATGCCTCAGCAAGCCCAAAGGCACTCAGAAGAAATTACACCTAACATCACACATACTGTCACTGTCAGTGGAGTCCCTAACACCAAGTCCCCAAAGCAAGCAAGCACATTTCCCAGGAGTCTCATCATAGGGGATTCCATTGTAAGATATAATGATGCCCCTTTAACCAGTCTGAACAAGGAGAAAATAACTGTTAGTTGCTTATCTGGAGCCAGGATCCATCAAATCATGCATTCACACAAGGCATTATGCACAAGTACCAGTATTATTTATTTTATTTATTTATTTAACATTTGTTTACCAGGAAGTCCGACTTGGAACGAAGCCAATTTTCAGTAGAAGCCCAGGGTGAAATGCTCCAGATACATGTCTTTGTAACGGGGGAGGAAACCGGAGTACCTGGAAAAAGCACACACAAATGCAGGGAGGACATGCAGCCTCTGCACAGAAGGCACCCCACCCAAGAATCATACCGGAGAACCTCTTGCTGTGAGGTGACAATGCTACCTCTGCACCACTGCGCTGTCCATGATTTTATCATAGTCCATGTAGGTGTAATGATCTGAGATGTACCTCCCTGGACTATATGAAGAGAAACATTATGGAGCTTTCAGATGATATGTCTCAGGCTGATATTAGCCTAGCACTGAAAAACATATTAACATCATTGAGGATGATGCCACAATATGAACAAAAAGATATTGATTTCAACAACTATCTGTCTTTCTGGTGTCATTCTGAGGGATCCAATATTTGTCAGCTTAGGAGGACATGGTTAACAGACCACATTGCTTTGCCAAGGAATGTCTATACCTCTCCCCTCTAGGCTTTCAAATACTGACTAAAACTTTACCCACTCCCATAGTGCCTTTTTTAAGCAATGCCAAATTGACAAACCTACCGACAAAGCAAAATCAACTCAACTGAACCCCAAGGTGTTACTGCTCAATGCCAGCAGCCTAAACAAAAAACCTATACTCTCTCCAAGCCCTTATTACAATTGAGAATATAGACATCTGTACACTTACTGAGACATGCCCTGGGATTCAATAAACTCCATGCAGGAGTAGCACTTTTCCTGCACGGAGTTGTTCATGTCTGTATAGTATAGCAGTGCGCCTTGCATATTCATGAAGGCATGTTGCTGTTTAACCTACACAGACATGAACCCTGAATGAGTGCAGGGGGCATGTTCAAGTAGTGCACGGACATTGAACACACCCCCTGCACTGAGAAAGTGCCGTACAGCATAATATTAGAGAATTACTCTAATATTATGCCAGTATTTCAGTGTCTGCGGACACTGAAATGAAATAAATGATCATCTCAGTGTCCGCAGACACTGAAATACACACAGCAGCAGGAAAGCAATGCAGGAGGTGTGTGACAGGTTCTGTGACACACCCCTTGCATTGTAAAAGTGCTGTACGACACATCCACAACCTGCTAAAGCAGGAAATGTGTACAAATGCACAAATAATGGGGGATAAATCCCTGAAAAGGGACACATCATACATATCGCCCTCACAAACTTAGTAAGTTGATAGAAAACAGGTCATGCATTCTCATCAATTATCAAAGGATAGAAGTCTGAAAGCAAATGTATGCCAATATTCCCTGACAGCAGTCCATGTGGACAAAGGCACAAATAATGGGGGGAAAAACAATAAAAATAGGGACACTTCTGAAAAATTGCCCTCACACATTTAGAAAGCTAATAGAAAACAGGATATGTATTAGCAGAAATCTCTGAAAGATAAAAGCCTGAAAGCCAAATGTATGCCAATGGCAACAAAAGGTGGGAATATCACACTATTTAAATGGCACAGGTGGGAATACAGCCATCATCTGTTATAGTCCATCTGTGTAGATACAATGGCTGTCATAGGAGAGGGAGTGTGCTTTCGGGTGCAATGCTGGAGCATTTGGGAGTCAAGGGTCATGGCTGGACTCCTAGTTAAAAACCATGAGGAGAGACTGCTGCAGGGCCAGTACTAGGGCTCCCAATAAAAAGTGGAGGCTTGGGACCATCTTGCATGTGACCTCTCCAGTGCTAGTGGCATCCCCGTACTGGTGAGCAGGTACGGCACCACTATGTCTACCTAAAGCATAGGAAGGGGGTGCTCTTGGACCAGTGGATCCAAGCTGGATGGGCCCAGAGTGCTCCAGTAGTGTGCAAGTATCACTATCAAGTAGTTTGTAGCAAATACTAGCCTGAGAATGTGATAGACAGATATGCATAATGTGTGTTTTTCTCCCCTACAGCTGCAGCAGAGAAGGCTGTGAATGTGGAAGCCCATGGTGACAGAGTGCTGAGGCTGTGTTTTTTTCTGGTATGTTGTTGTAGACATATATAGAAGCTATACAGGTCCTTCACAGCAAATATGGCTGTGACAGCATGCATTAACTGAGGTGCATCTGTGAGCAAGCTGTTAGGAGAAACCATAGATGGTGTAGATGGAAAACGAGATATAAATTAAATGTGAAATATATACTGCACAAAGCTCTGAACCCTGAATAGTATCATTGCCTTGTGTTAACCTTTGCTTTCCAGGTTGTAGTAATCCAAAGGAATAATGCACAGTACAATAATTATCTGTCATGCATGCATCAAAGAATAACAAGTTCAGACTGTCTAACCAAGAGACTATTAGGCAGAAACCACTGAAGCAAAAAAACAGCAGTACCCCAATAGCTAAGTGTGATGAGAAATAGCTTATTTGTTAACTTTGCATACCCAGACATGGTTCGAATCCAGGGAGTGGTACTAAGATGTGTTCATATCTACACACAAGGAAACAGGAATAAATGTAAAAACAGTCAGGTAGTGTTAACAGATATTTTCTCCACAGGTTTTACAGGTAAGTAAATGTTGCCAGTAGCTGTATAATACAATGTGTACAACTGTTCAATTGTCCCACCACATGCCCGCAAATGACAGCAGAGTAGGTACATACAATATGCACTGTTCCTGAATCATACCTCTCAACTGTACAGATATTCATTGAATGTCCAGATATTCGTCTCAGATTTTTGGTCCGTTTTACATAAAGTAGTGGTGTCATGCAAATCAGTGGCAAACCATTACAGACTGAAGTTAGAAAATTATGATAGACATACAAGTGTCAGGTGTCATATCCATCAGAAAAGCCATGCAAATGCAAAACCTGCTATTTTATCAACTTTCTAAGTTTGTAAGAGCAATATCTAAAAATTGTCCATATTTATGGGCCTTTGTCCCACACTTATGTATGGCTTTGTCCAGATGTCATGCTCTAAGAGGTTGAGAGGTATGTTTCCAATACATGTATCTCAAGTGTCACAGTGTCACGGCTAGTGGTCACTGCTGCAAATAATCCTGGACACAGATAGGAAACCAGGTGCTGTATGCCAGTAGCACACTTACATAACAGTAGTTCAGGGTACATCTCCTGTACCAGATATGTAACCCTGACATGTACGAGTCCCCTCTAGTCATGTATCTAGAGTTGTCACAGTTTGCGTCATACCATTCTAGGCTGACAGTTTAATAGGTATGTTTGTACTACAGAAGCGATGGCCACAGGTAGATGTAAAGTGAGGGCAGACCCACAGAGTATTGAGCAGTACTGTTGTGGAAAATAGAAGCATAAACAGTTGTTAATGGACTTTTTGTCACTCCCCCCACCCCTTATCTGGATCAATACTATAATTCATATACTACGGGTATGTTGTTCTCCAAACCTAATGTTGGGACTTGTGTTCTATTATTGTTCATATATTTGATTGGTTGCATGTTAACATACCTTATTCAAATACCATTGTTGGTGACCTGTTGCTGTCAATGTTACTGGCATGCTTTTATGATGCATACTATTGTTCCAATTATGCATGTGTTCTGTTTCCTATGCAACTGCTTCAAATCTGTTTTATGGGGTTAATTGGAACACCCATGCATGCTGTTATAACTAATCTTGAAATGTGTTGTTCATGACTAACTGACATATTTTGTAAAACCTCAACACCATAGCGTGTTTGGGAAGGCAGATCCCAGCAGATCCATCTGTCCCACCTCATCTGGCCATGCCACAGGGCTGCAGCACATCTGGGACCCAACCCTGATCTCCCTTGTCTGCTGGTCCTGCACCACCTTTGGGTGGAACCACTGCAGGGGACAGGGCCCATCCCCTCTGGGAGCGGACGTGGACAGGAGACTGTCACCCACAGCCAGGTCCAGGGTTTGGTGCAAAGCACCTTTTGATCTGAGTTTGGAGAGTAGCTGCACCAGATTAAGGGCTGTCTGGTGCAACTTGAGGGGTAGGCCACCCCTCCTGTCCAGCTCCCAGCACAGCCACCTTTGGGGCCATGAAGGTGCAGTGGTGACTGCTCATGGGTGCGGATCTCAGTCCCACTGTAACCATATGGGTCCCATGGGGTTCAGATTTCCAACCATCCTCTCTGTCAAATGTGCTTATCCCCCTCATGTGTCATATACCACCCCTATCTGCTGTCTTGTCTGTCTCCCTAGAGAACCTACGTTCCCAAATGAACCTACAATCCTTTCCCAACATCCCACTCTCACTTTAAAAAAAGAAAAGGGCATCTGTCCCAAAAAAAAATCGCCCCATACATAACTGTCAATTTCACACACATGTTCACTGGACACACATGTAATCAGGTCCAATTGGCTTGACAACACATTTCTGTTGCCCTCACCCCTCTCTCTGGGGTTTGAGTGTCCAAATTCGCCTCCAAATTCTTTACAAATGCACAGCTGTTGCTGTATAAGAAATGGACAGCTATGAACCTTCCCTACACCCATCGTGCACATCCCTAGCTATCTTTCATATTGTTTTCCCTCTGCGTGCCCCTTTTTCACCACTTTCCTATTACCCCTTTTTCTTTTCTTTTAAAGAAATTAGCACGGGTGTAAGCAAGTTTGCTTGATGCTAAGTGAAGCCAACACAGGTTAAGCATCTGTACAGTTAACCATGTGTTAGCATCACTTAGCATCCTGTAAACCCACACAAACCCACTTACAACTGCTTTAATCACTCTGTTTCCATCAGCCACTGTTCTGCCTAACAACAATATAATCAGGTCTGCCAAGTCTCAAATCCAGGGCCCTATACACCATAGTCAGAGCAATGTACTACTACACCATTTGAGCTGTAGGAATTGTTGAGGCTTTTTCAAACATATCATGTAGTAGAGTCATTCAACAGTAGGGAAATATTCTGTAGAATCAGCCAGGTTTTGTATATATACATATACATATACGCATGTATATATGTCTGGAGATGCATATATATGGAAAATATATACATAATATAAGTAGAGATACACATATAAAATATATACATATATATATATATATATATATATATATATATATATATATATATATATATATATATACACACACACACACACACACACACACACACACACACACACACACACACATATATATATATATATATATATATATATATACATATATATATCTCAACCTCTTACTGCAAGAAATCTGGCAAAAGTCTGTCCAAATAGGGGAACAATGGGCCAAAACTAAGGACATATTTTAAATATTACTCTTATAAATGTAGAATGTTGCTACAGTGACAGGGTTTGTTTCAGCATACATGTTCTGAAGGATGTGAGTTCTGAAACTGAAATGTATGTTATCATTTACTGACAGAAATCCTCGGATCATCACAGTGATTTACCAGGAAAATAAAAATAGTGAAGCTGTGAAACATACCAGAAATATGAGCAATAAACTTGGACATTCTCAAACAATCCTGACAGTCGACAGGTAGGCTCAGCACCCCTTAGTGCAATGAATCTAGACCAAGCCTGACAAAGTGGGGGGAGAAAGTCATGAAAATAGTGACATATCTGAAATACTATAGTAGATAAGCTGACACAGTTGCTGCAGTAACACCCTCCTGGCTGTCCTAACATATATTGACTGAAATAGCACAAGTCCAACACTCAATTACTTCTTACTAGTTAGTGACTTAAATCCTCACATCATCCCACTGATGTGTCATAAATACACATTTATGAGGGCCAGGCAACAGTACATCCTACTAATTTCTGAACATAACATCACATTAGGGAAACTACACTCAACTGCTAAGCACCATCCAAACTTCAGTCAGACTGACACAACACTAACCCAAATCCACTATGAGGAATTACGCTTGCATTTGCAAATATATCAGGCACTACAGGGATGCAACAGCACTGAAAAACAGACACCAGTGTGAAAGTGGATACCCACAACCGATTTCACCACAGTCACAGTGACATACCGGCAAACCAAATGAATGGTAGAGTATAAAGACTGTGTGAACTAAAGCATCTCATCATGTATGCCTCTCACACACTATCCCTGCATATACTGGCCCTATTAACAGTGTAGTATGACACCTGACCATGGTATGGGACATGTCTCAGTCTGCCCCTAGAAGCATATATAGCCGAAAGACCACCAGAAACTGCAGCAGCATGCACAGTCAGATAGAAAAGGAGCCATAACATGTACATCTACCCCCCTCCCTACACAGGCCAAATAACATTGACAAACTACACTGCTACATAATCCTGACAGTATGTCAACAATCACCAGAAATACATAGACTTCTCAGCTGTTCAGAGTCCCACAGAATGTCCAGGCTTTGTCCTCATATATAAGGCCTCTTACGCATAACATGTCTGGCATTCAGATGCATCACTGGGATGGTACCAGGAATGAAGGTACTAAGTAATGATATACCCTACTTATTAACCTCTTACTGCATGACATCTGGACAAAAACTGACATACTTGGGAGACAAAGGCCCAAAATTAGGGGCATATGTGAAATATTGCTGTTATAAACTGAGACAGTTGCTGGTGTAACTGGGTTTGTTGCAACATATCTGAGGGATATGAAGTCAGAAACACAAATGGATGATACCATTTACTTACTGCAATCCCCACAGTATGCTACAAATTTTCCAAAAACAAAAAATGTCTGAGGAACACACCAAACACGAGAGCCCAACATCTGGCCATTCTGCAGATATCAGTACAGTTGAGAGTTATGTCAACCACATAACACTGTCAGACTTAAAATCACACAGAAAAGCCATGTCCACTCAAATCCTGTTAAACTAGCATTAATTCAACTGTATAACAGCAATACTTACACTCTGTCCCTATGTCTGGAACATTCTCCCCCAGTTTGATGGGCTGTCTCCACAGTTTTCATTGTAAGAGCTATTTCCAACTACCCTCTGTGATGCTGTTGTTCACACACCTCCATGAAGTTTTCCTCACAGACAAGGAAAAGGGGCAATGCCCA
The DNA here is from genome assembly GCF_019279795.1 of Protopterus annectens. Taxonomy (NCBI): domain Eukaryota; kingdom Metazoa; phylum Chordata; order Ceratodontiformes; family Protopteridae; genus Protopterus; species Protopterus annectens. The sequence goes on along the minus strand of NC_056735.1, from coordinate 189,851,090 downwards.
CATGAAGTACTCAATTATAGGAGTGTGTTGTCATGCCATTGGCTATAGGAATAACACCACAGCTGTTCTATATGCAGTTAGTAAGTGTGGGATACCAACTGGTGTACAGGCCATATGCTGCTTGTGCACATTAATTACAATAGGAAAGCTGCTGCCTATGCAAAACAGATATATACCCCACATCTGAGAGAAAGAGAGAGAGAGAGAGAGAGATAGACAGACAGACAGACAGACAAAGAAACCAAACAACACATATTAGAATCAAACCAACCATACTTGGAGAAAAAGGTATGTCAAACAAGTAAGCGTGTAATGGAATGCAGTAGGGGCTATGTAATAATGGAAAATAGGAAGTTCAACAAATATGTCTCAACAAGACTTGCTGTACTGATATATTGCTGATCAGAACCTATGGCCATAGCATCTGAGTCTGTTTGCAGTGACATAGATCACAGCTCAGGCCCCTGAGTTACGTCAGGAAAGGATGGCTCACATATGACTACTACTGGAGTGTGTTCCGAGCTATACTGACTGTGACACTGCTAGGCCAGCTACTGCAATGTCGTAGATATCCATATGTTAATTGTGAATACAACTATGACGTACATGTTTGTCTCAGAAATGTGAGAGACCTATACAGGGTATTTGCATAGTGAAATACTGTTGCAGATGTGTGTGTTGAACTGCATGTGATATACTGAGCTCATACCATTCAACTGTCCAGTGTTATGCACACTGACCATATGTGTGCCTCATATTTGTAGTCATTTACTCATAGAGTTGTGTTATGTCTGGCAAATCATTTGCAACCTGTGAAGTCTGACATTAGAACATCTCCTTCTCTTTCTTTTGGCTGTTCCCATTAGGGGTTACTACAGTGGATCATCTGTCTCCATTTCTTCCTGTCCTCTGCATATTGCTCTGTCACACCAACCATCTGCATGTCCTCTATCACCACATCCATACACCTTATCTTAGGCCTTCCTCTTTTCCTCTTACCTGGCAGCTTCATCCTTACCATCCTTTTCCCAATATAGTCAGCATTCCTCCTCAGCTCATGTCCAAACCAACATAATCCCATTATTCTCTGGCTTTGTCTCCAAACCGTCCAACCTGGGCTGACCCTCTAACATACATATTCCTAATCCTCTCCACCCTCATCACACCCAGTGCAAATCTTAACATCTTTAACTCTGCCACATCCAGCTCTGACTCCTACCTTTTTGTCAGTACTACTATCTCCAACCGATATAACATAGCTGGACTCACTACCATCTTGTAGACCTTCCCTCTCACTCTTAATGGTACTCTTCTGTCACCAGTCACTCCTGACACTCTTCTCCACTCTCCCCATTCTGTGTGTACCACAATGTCATCTGTAAACATCACAGTCAATGGGGACTCCTGTCTGATCTGTCTACCTGTCCATCACCACTGCAAATAACAAAGTGGTCAGAGCTGATCCATGGTGTAATCTCACCTCCACCTTAAACGCACCTGTCACTCCCATTGCAGAACTCACTACTGTCACACTACCCTTGTACATATCCTGTAGCACTCTTACAGATTCCTTCACCACTCCTGACTTCCTCATACAATATCACAACTCCTCTCTAGGCAACTTGTGATATTTTTGCTCTAAGTCTACAAAGATGCAATGCAACTCCTTCTGACCTTTTCTGTACTTCTCCATCAACACTCTCAGAGCAAGCATTGCATCTGTACTGCTCTTTCCTGGCATGAAACCATACTGCCGATCACTAATCCTCATCTCCCTTCTTAACCTAGCTTCCACTACTCTTTCCCATAACTTCATGCTGTGACTGATCAGTGTCATCCCTCTGTAGTTACTTCAGGTCTGCACATCATCCTTATTCTTATAATCGGTACCCAAACACTTTTTCTCCACTCTTCATGCATCCTCTCACTTTCCAAGATTACATTAAACAATCTGGTTAAAAAGAGCACTGCCATTCCTCCTAAACACCTCTATGCTTCCACAGGTATGTCATCTGGACCAACAGCCTTTCCATTCTTAATCCTCTTCATAGCTATCCTTACGTCCTCCTTGCTAATCCATTACACTTCTTGATTCACCATACCCACATCATCCAACCTTCTCTTTCTCTCATTCTCTTCATTCAACAGCCCCTGAAAGTAGTCTTTCCATCTGCTCAACACACTCTCCTCACTTGTGAGTATGTTTCCTTCATTATCCTTTATCACACTTATCTTCTGCACATCCTTCCTAGCTTGGTCCCTCTGTCTAGCCAATTAGTAAATGTCCTATTCTCCATCCTTAGTATCCAACCTTTCATACAACTCTTCATACACCTCATTCTTAGCCTTTGCCACCTGTCTCTTTGCCATGCACCTTATCTCCTTATACTCCTGCTACTTTCTTCATCTCTCTGACAATCCCACTTCTTCTTCGCCAATCTCTTTCTCTGTATACTTCCCTGTACTTCCTCATTCCACCACCATGTCTCCTTGTCCTCCTTCCTCTGTCCAGATGTCACACCAAGCACTTTTCTAGTTGTCTCCCTTACTATCTCTGCTGTAGTTATCTAGATATTCAGTAACTCTTCATTGCCACCCAGTGCTTGTCTTATCTCTTCCCTGAACTCAACCTCACAATCACCCTTTTTCTGTTTCCACCATATGAATGTGGTGCTGCCGTCACACTCCCCCTCCTCTTCTTGATCACCAATGTCATTCCACAAACCAACATTCCATGCTGCCTAACTACACTTTCCCCTGTCACCACTTTACAGTCTCCAATCTCCTTCAAACAGGCTCTCCTGCATAGGAGATAATCCACCTGTGTGCATCTTCCTCCACTCTTGTATGTCACCCTATGCTCCTCTGTCTTGTTAAAATACCTATTCACCACAGCCATGTCCATCCTTTTTGCAAACTCCACCAACATCTCACCTTCTGCATTCCTTTGCTTAACACCATACCTACCCATCACTTCCGAATCCCCTCTGTTCCCGTCACCAACATGCTCATTGAAATCTGTTCCAGTCACCACTCTCTCACCCTTGGATACAGTCATCACCACTTCATGCAACTCACTCCAAAGGTTTTCTGTTTCATCCATCGCACATGCAGCTAGCAGAGCATATGCACTAACAACAGTCATCATTACACCATCAATTTCCAGCTTCATAAACATCACTCAATCCGACACTCTTTACCTACAAAAACATTCTTGGTATACTCTTCCTTCAGGATAACCCCTGCACCATTTCTTCTCCCATCCACACCATGATAGAATTATTTGGAACCAATTCTGATACACCTAGCCTTACCCCCTTCCATCTGGTCTCTTGCACACATGATATATCAACCTTCCTTATGTCCATCATATCAGCCATACTGCCAACATTAAAAGTCCCTACCCTCACTACCACACTCCTAGCTTTTCTCCTCTCCTCCTGCCATATGATCGTCGGACATCCTCCAGGGTATGTCTTTGAATGCAAAGGCTACTTTGCTATCAAATGACTTAAGTGTGTTACAGCAATATTAAGAAAGTGTCACTAATTTTGGCCCATCGGCCCCCATGTATGTGTGGCATCCTCCAGATGTCCTGCTCTAACAGGTTGACAGGAATGAGTGAGCAGCAAGAGTACAAATACAGTGTATCATATTGGCATAGAATAGAAATGTATATCAGGTATTACATGTGCGCATGTATGTATGAGTAGGTGTACCTGGCTGCCTCATAACAGACATGGGATGCAAAATATCAGGTAAATAAGCTGTACATGTTGTACATAGAGTTAGATTTCTACAGCTATTGGTTGTGTCATTGCGCTGTCACTGACATGGGTACTAGAATATGCATGAGTGTCAGGTTGAAATTGGTGAGGTGTCCAACTGTGTTATGACCTTGTGCCCATGCCTGTTAGAAACAGCTATATGACTACCTACATAGCTGTATGGACTCAGCAATACCTTACTTGTAAAACCTGTCTCCAACAAAGTAGAGTAATCCTCTTTGCTGGACAGCAGCAATACACAAACCACATAATCGGTTGCTATATTGGCTGTACAAGGCAAAGTAGGAGCAGGCACCAACTTTGCAGCAAGTCAACCATTGTCTGAATGAGCTTATAAGGTCACAGGTAGATTACTGTAAGGCTAACTATGAGTATAAATTGGACACATCCACCAAGTGCAATCACAAGGGTGTCTTCACATATGTCTGCAATCTCAAAGGCAACAACCCAACCCACCCTGTAATAGTGGTCAGTCACACCACAGACACACACACACACACACACACACACACACACACACACACACACACACACACACACATACACACACACACACACACACACCATAGCTATAGCCAACCTGCTGCAGACAGGTTTAGGGCAAACGTCACCCCCCCCCCCAGCTCACCATCAGTGTAGGTGGATATGCACAGCACCCACACCCCTCCCCTCATCATCAGGAAGCAGGTTCATACTGCCTAATCAAAGTCAACAAAAGCAAGTCTTCATGGGACCTGATAAGATTCCTGTCTGCATCCTACATGAACTCAGGCATACGCTTCCAGCTCCATTACACACTGTATGCAAGCAAAGCCTGAGCACCATTGACATCCCATCTGCAAGGAAGATGGCCACTGTCATCCTTCTATACAAACTTGAATGATGAATGGTGGTTTATGCAATGTACCGGCCCTCACTGGGGGGAACATGACCCATCAGGACCAAGAGTGCAATGCAGGTTCATACTGTGTTGATAGATGACAGGGGTATGATGTGGTTGTAAGTGGTGGCTAATAATAGGCAATATTGAAGTGCTGGCTCTGTAAATAACTCTGGGCAATATCTGAGGTCCTGTGATGTGTTTCCCTGTTTATGTCTTCCAGGTGGCATGCAGCATCAGCCAGCATATACTGCAGATGAGAATGCAGCTATCGCTGAAGCAATACTCCAACACCATGCAGTGCTGTTTGGCCATAGCCGATAAAACCTGTAGGAGCAGACTGCTCTGTGGGAAGATCTTGTCCACAGAGTGAACACACTGGGCCACTATGGCCACACATATGATCAGATCAGGCATCGGGCAACTAACCTGATATGTCGTGCCCAGCAAAGGGCTGCTGCCGTGGCCAGGGACCGTACTGCTATAGGTGGGGGTCCAGCTACACAGGCCACACTTACGGCAACAGAGGAGCTCCTTGCCAACCCTGTGGCATCCCCCACACAACAGCCAACACATGAAACACAAGTTGTGGAGGTGGGTGGCACCCAGGCAACAGGTGAGGAGTATCCAGGTAAGGCCACAGTGCACATCTATTTAATCATGTAGCAGTCATATTGTCTTCTGGGTGGCTGCGGTGGTGCAGTGGTTAGCGTAGCTTTGCTGCCTCACAGCAAGAGGTTCTTCAGTTTGATCCTTGCCTGGGGTGCCTTCTGTGCAGATCTGTATGTCCTGCCTGTGGTCAAGTGGGTTTCCTCCGGGTACTCCAGTTTCCCCCTCACATTCCAGAAACATGCCGTAGGTGGATTGGACTCTCTAAATTGGCCCTAGGCGAGAGTGCGTGCGCGTGTGTGTGCCTTCTGTGGAAGCTTGGGTGCTGGGCTAGCAACTCAACACCGTAAAACTCCACTGCCAATCATGAGTGGACTTGTGATCCGCTGTGGCGACCCCTAACCAGGAAAAGCCAAAAGAAGAAGAAGAAAAAGTTATACTGTCTTCTATAGAGTATCTAGATGCATATGTCAGTTCAAACTGCATTTGTGGGTGGGGTTTAGTAATACACACAAGTGCACATCTATGGTGAGGGACAGCAAACTGTGTACTATCATAGCTTGTACTGTACCTGTGCAGAAACATAACATTCATCTTGTACCAATGCCAAATATGAGTCTGCTGACGATCCCTCTCCCCCACAACTACATAGGTCCCTCTGGTCTGCATGTGGGACAGCAGCCTGAAGCTGGTGGGTATGGGATTTTCCTGTTGTGGCTCACCAGTACCCCAGGCATGTAAAGGTCATGCATGTGACCATGCACACAGCTGTTTCTCTCAGCTATTTTGCAATATTTGGATGTTCATTTGTGTTGTGGCTAACTGCATTGCATCAGAGTGGTCATCACCATACTTCTCAACTGTCCCTAATTTTCAAGGATGTCCCTGATTTTGACTCAAATTTTTGCTCTGTCCTTCTGAATCGCTCCTAAAACTACTGACTTTGGGCAGAAAGGTGGTGAATTACACCTAATGAATAATGACAATAATTAAGAGTTATACACTTCTTTTACTTCAGAAAAGGTGTATCAATTCATATGCTCTGATTCTCTCAATGTTTCAACTTAATAGCACTAATATTTTAAAAGTGTCCCTGATTGTCCCTGATTTTTTCTTGACTTTTCCCTGATTCTGTTCAAATTTGTCCCTGATTGGTTGAGAGGTCTGGTCATCACAGGGGCCTATTTGCAGGAGATGTCACATATCTGTAGCATACCTCACAACCTGTCATTGCAAGAAATATGGACAAAGACTAAAAAATGGGGGGACGAAGGTCCAAAACTTGGGACATATGTTATAAATTAGTGTTATACAGTGCATATAAATGGTGTACACACACCTGATAGAGTGCCAGGTATTTGTGATATACAAAAATGTGAGCACAATAAAACATTTCTGAACCCTTCCAACCTTTCATGTGACCTATAACCTGCACAATTCAATTGTAAAACAAACAAATCTGTTAGGGGAACAATTATGACTCTTAATAAAACTTACAAGAAACTAGATGCATACATGTGCACAGGCTGAAGCTAATACTGTGTTGAAGCAGCTTTCGATATTATTACAGCATTACGTCTTCTTAGGTACAAACCTGCCATCAATTACAGAGACTCTTTGATTAACAGCAAATAACAGTCAGCTGTCCTACCAGGATTATCCTAAATGTATTCAGTTGTCTGCTACAACAACAGCCATTGTTCGCATACAGCTTATGAAGCAGCAAAGGGACCTCATTTGTGAAAGGTATCAGCCCAGAGAAGGGTGCACACACATTTCCACAACATTGCATATACCATGGAAGACAGTGAAGACAGTCATCAAATGGTGGTGGAAATATGGGGCAACAGTGACAATGCAAAGAACTGGACATCTCTCCAAATGTGTAGAAAAGACAAAACCCAGACTGGTCAGGGAGGCTGCCAGGAGACCTACAGCAACACTACAGGAGTTGCAGAAATCTCTGACAACTACCGGTTATGTAGCTCAGAGCAGATCTGAGCATTGTCATTTAGATTCTTGACATAGTTATAGAATGCCTTGTGGTTGTCTTTGGAATCTTTGGCAATTTTATTTTGGAGGATTTTATGAGGGATCTCAGCTTCTTACTGAGGCTGGTAAGGGAGGTTTTTGCATCCTGGGGTTTTCCTCTTTTCTGCAACAGTTTCTTCCTTTTGTTGTAAAGTTTGTTTATGGCAGGGGACCACCAGATTGGCTTCCGTTTTTTGGAGGAGAGCATCTTGGTTCTATTTGGGATGGTACGATTCATGCATGAGTGGATGTGCTCGTACAGTAGGATTCAGCAGTCGAACCTTCAGTTCCCATCTGCATGTTATATATCAGACAAACCTGGCATGTTAACAGGGGTGTCTACACTTATAATATCCACTGTAAACTTAGAAGGTTGTTAGTGTAACTGGTTCTGTTGTAAAATACATGTACTGCAGGTTTTGATGTGTGAGACTCAAAATATGTCATTAATTAGTGACACTAGTCCTCATATCATCCCAATAATGTGTCAAACAAACACAGGAGTTATAGCTGACAGACCAGAAATATGAGCCACACATGTAGACATTCAGTGACACTCTGCACATTTGAAAGGTATGTTCTGTAGGAGTTGCCATTGTGCTATACAGGTGAACAGCAATTATGTTTACATGGGTGCAGTGTGTGCTACGTTAAGGCCTCATCACCTAGTAACACTACTCACATATCACAGAGGTGTATATAAGTAGTAACATTAAGTGGAAAGGGCTGCACTGCATTATGTTGAGGGCCTGTCCAGTGTGTGTATGTAGTGGTCTGACTGTGTTGTTAATGTCATGAGTTGGCTATTGTAAGGTCTGTGTAATGCCTGTCTGCCACCTCACCTGTATGTGTGTGCATGTGTGTGCGTGTGTGTGCGTGTGTGTGCATGTATCAGCAAATGGTATAGTGCAGGTATTCATTTACATATGTTGTCTTTCCCCCACAGGTGGTTATGGTGGTCGCGGTCCCTCATACTCAAAATCTGATGTCAGTTTCTCTACTGACTCTGACAATGATGATGGTCATATTCAGGCACAGGTGGTGTTGTTAGGGGCTGAATCTGTGCCATCGGTTGGAATCCTACAGTCATCCACAGTGTCCCCACACACAGTTATAATGTCAACACATGCCTTGTCCCCAGCAGCCACAGATAATGGACAGTTGGCAGGTGGTGGCATGGAACAGGCTAGTGTGGTGACTATGGTAGGAGTGAGTGTAGACACTGGTCAGAGCCAGAGTGCAGGTGAGGTCCCACACAGGTGGATGGATAGGGGTGCTCGCAGGAGGACTGCTGCTCATCAAACCGCTTTCACAAGTGCCACAGCAGGTGTCACTAGATGCATGTTTCAGGCTGTCATGGATGCACAGGCACATAGTGAATGCAACACCAGACAAATACTCAGGGTGGTGGATGTAATTCTTCCTGATATACATGGCGACATACATGACCTTATTGAGGCCACACGCCAAAATACTGAGGTCATGAATATACGGTGGGGTGAGACCTTGGCAATCCTCCACCGTGGCATGTCTGTGCTAGATCATGTGGTGGGAGATGGGCATCAGCCATGTTGACATAGGTCAGTGCCTACAACAGCTGAAAGTCTATGGGGCCATGCACTTTTACACTCCTGTAGTGGCAGTGACACCATCACTACCAAAGGTGGGTTGCTGTCCACATCCCAATGGAGTAGGCCATGGCTATGTGGTCCTGCCTGGTACCGTCAGGGACACAGATCCAGCAGACAGCAGTCACCATCAGGAAGCAGTACTGCATCTGGCCTTGGGCCTGGTGGTGCCAGTGAGACCCCTGGCAGGACCAGTTCATGTGTCCATGGCCGGAGATGGTGAACTGGACACCCTGCCATGTCAGCTGTCTAACATACCCCTGTGTAGGGCAATCACATGGCATGACTGTGTGCATACATACACACACACATCTGTATCACAGGCAAGTCACCTCTAGACACACACAGCACCTCTGCACAGCCCATCTATAGCATACCCCTCCAAACACACACACACGTAGATGTCAACCTTATGGCCCAGCCTAAGCCTCTTGCAAACCCACACCACACCCTGTGCATATGATGATACCTGTGCCACATCCCTGTCATCCATACCATCAATGCAGGGTCTGATGCACAAGGTGAATATAGTACAGTGTACCTATGTAATACTGTTTAAGGTTCTGTCTGCTTGCATTTGTTATGGGTACACATAAAGGTGTATGTACCTTATTAGCCTGATGCATTATTGCTGTTAGTACCATTCACTGAATTTAGTCTGACATGCTGTATTCTATTTGTGTTCCAGGTGTCTGTGTGTCTGCAGGTTGTGGCCCTGCAGACATTACCAATGTAGAGTATGGCAGAGTAGAAATACAACAACCGTTTCATAGCCAAGGTACAGCTTTATATGTATGTTTACCAGGTGTGTATGCATGCAAATGTGCGTGATGGACACTGTTGTCAGACAGTGTGACCTTGTGTATATACCCTTTGTCACATAGAAATAGTCTTCAGACATATCACCTCAGGGTTGTGTAGTACCACAGGCTCATACATATGGAGCAGGTTACTGGAGTACTGTCAGTAAGTCCTTCACAAGCTTAGCCATTAGATTGACAGCAACAGATTCACATGTCAGCACCTGTTGCCCCTGATATTTCTTTCCCATACACTCAACCCTGATGCAGTTGGTGAGGGCATGCATGGTACTGTATGTGACAGGTTTGTGGTATGTATTCCTGAGTTCACAGGATGGAACAGGGAGACAAAAATTGTACATCCTTTGCATACACACAGTAAAGACTGACACAGGGGATGTGCATACAGTAACACAAACACAGTTGGCAATAGACAGATTCATAAACCTACATATCTACTTTAATGTACTATAGTGCTACATACATATGCCATGCTCCACATAAATTATATGCGTGGGACATAACCCACTACCTCTTACAACACGTAATGTTGTGAATGCCTTCGTGGATGGTGAGATAATCCACCAGAAATAGCAACTGGAGTCATCTATTGCTCCTACAAGCCTGGACAAGTGATATGGTCACAGACATTGTATCAGCATGATGTTTCTGTCAGGTATGATATCTGATGCTGGCATGTGGGTCGGTACACTAACTGTGACCAATTTGGTAACAATATCACATACATGCCCATTGTTGGGGGACACAGACCACATATGGGTTGCAAACATCCAGATATTCTTAGACATCTGTACAGATGACTGGTATGTTCTGTACAATGGTTTAACATGTGGCATGTGAGGCAGATGCCATTAATACGTTATATAAAGTAATGCCATTGGGAGGTGGTAAACAGGCGTGGATGGTATACACATCAAAATGGTATAACCTACACAGGGTATGATTCGTACTCAAACACACACACACACACACACACACACACACACACACACACACACACACTTACCAGTATTGAGATTAGAACCCCCTAACTATATAGTTATATCTACTATAGTGTTATGCAGTTATCAGACATGCCACAGAGCTTATATGAATTCACCTTGTCCCATGATACTTCTAAGGTGAATGACATCAGCAGACCTTGTAAACTAAAGTGATGGGACGTGTACAGGATGGTACACAACTCAAAATGGTATAACCCACATGCGATATGATTCTCAACCCAAACACAAAGTTGCCAGTATTGAGATTAGAGCCAATACCTTTCTAGTTATTTCTACTATAGTGTTACACAGTTATCAGATGTGCCATGGAGCTTATATGCATTCACCTTGTCCAAGGTACTTCTAAGGTGAATGACATTAGCAGGCCTTGTAAAGTAGGGTGATGGGAAGTGTACAGGATGCACACAACTCAAAATGGTATAACTCACACATGATATGATTCTCACACACACACACTTGCTTGCCAGTATTGAGCTTAGAACCCCTGCCGTTTAGTGATTTGTACTATAGTGTTACACAGTTATCTCATGTGCTATGGAGCTTAGTGGGCTGACAATTGGCCAAAGGTGCTGATAAGGGGAATGACATCAGCAGGACTGATAAAGTAGGGCACTGGGTGAGAAACTTATCAAAATACTCTTAAAAACTTACACACACACACACACACACACACACACACACACACACACACACACACACACACACAAATATTTGCCAGATCTGAGAGTAGAACACCTGCCTATCTAGTTAGTTGTACTATAGTGTTACACAGTTATCGCACAAGCTACGGCACTTACTGGGCTGACAACTCGCCAAAGGTGCTGATAAGTGAAATGGCATCAGCAGGATTGATAAAGTAGGGCACTGGGTGGGAAACATATCAAAATACTTCTTCATGCAAACATACACACTTATACACCCACACACACATTTGCCGGAACTGACAATAGAACCCCTGCCTATCTAGTGATTTGTACTATAGTGTTAAACAGTTATTGCATGCGCTACAGAGCTTACTGGGCTGACAACTGGCCAAAGGTGCTGATAAGGGGAATTACATCAGCAGGACTGATAAAGTGGGGCACTGGGAAGTGTCGTGGGTGGAATGGCCTAAAACTGTTTCACCTACAAACATACACCGCCTCAGTCTCGCACACACAACTGTCACATGCACACACAGTTGCCAGTATTGAGATTAGAACCCCTACCTATCTAGTTATTTGTACTATAGTGTTATGCAGTTATCACATGCACTATAGAGCTTAGAGGGATGATAGATGTCCAATGGTACTTCAAAGGTGAATGACATCAGCAGATTTTGTGAAGTGTACTGAGTGGGAACAATCTCCTAATACTTAGACCTAGAACACACATACACACACACACTCACACACACACACACACACACACACACACACACACATACACACACACACACACACACGCAGGTGATGTGATATTATAAACCCAACCTCAGTACTATTATATAATGGGGCTCACCTTTTATTCTGGCACATGCAACTGTTTACATCTGGTAGGCCACTGTCCACAGCAGGACATCACTGCATGCCATTCAGGATATCCATGTGTGTGACTTACTCTGTGTCCCCCTGTATCTCTCTTTCTATCAGTGTCTCTCACTTCTCCACATCTATGTGTGTGTATGTTTGACATATGTTGTTATCTGTTGCCCATATATATATGTCTATGTATCTCATGCAACAGATGCAGATATATCACATATGGGCCACCTACAGCTAGCAGAGGTTAATCCTGTCTGATGTGTGTGTTTGTGTGTGTGTGTGTGTGTGTGTGTGTGTGTGTGTGTGTGTGTGTGTGTGTGTGTGTGTGTCTGTGTGGGGAGGCAGTTAGGGTGTACATAGCTGTCTGTATGCACAGACATATATACACAATACAGTCCTATAGTCAGATGTGGGTTCCAACATGTCCTGTGATTCTCTAAGTGTAGGAGCATGCCCAGTGTGACCTTCTATAGTTAGAGTGAGACTCCATTCCAGAGATAAGTGTACTCCAGTCCAAGGTTTGGTGTGCTACAGCCATATCTCTCAGGAGTACACAGGACTTTCCTCGGGGTACTGTGATTATTTAGCAGACATTTTCTGACATATCTGTAGTCTGACACTGCAATGTACTGTGTCATTACCTAGTGCCAGACATCCTCAGATCATTACAGTGCTTTACCAGAGGAATACTAGTTGTATGATGCATAGACCAATATTATGAGGGCAGCTATGTATATTCTTGCCCAACAAGGCCATTTGTGAGGTGTGGCTACAGCTTGTTGAGTGATGACACACAGCTGTGTAAACAGTCCAGCAACTTGGTAATATACTGGCTAGGGATCTCCTGCTTGTGTGGTATCTTTCTAACCTGAGATGCCATATCCTTGTGTGGCCATACCTCTCACCTGTACATTTCTGGCAGGTTGTCCAGGTGTTTGGCTAGAGGTTTCATCCTGTCTACATAAACTTGTGTTTTTATGGCAAGTTAGTTACATATAATTGAAGAGTGATGTTACAAAATAATGACAGACATTACTGTTTCTGACTACATAACCTTTAGACAATTCCCGCTACTGCAAACCCCTCACCCTACCAACTTTCTCAGTATGTAAGGGCGATATTTACAACACATGCCTATCATTGTGCCTTTGTTCTACTTTTATTTCTGCCCTTGTCCAGACGTCTTGCTGTCAAAGGTTGAGAGTTATGGGTGTGGGTACAGAGTGCATTCTGCTGTGCAGACTTGTCCATTGCATGTAAAAGCAAACATAAGAAAAAAGGATTATTGAAAATAACCACTGGCATGTGTAGTATATTCCATATAGCACTGTGACTTCTAGGTATGTCAGTGGCAGAGCAGTGGGTGTCACTGACATGCATAACAGTAGTCACTGCAGTTATCTGCACATGACCCTGTCAAAGACGGCACTGTACGTAGGGGACTACCAGATGACTGCCAGGAGAATGTGCTGGCCAGACCCTGACAGTATTAACCACACCTACACATAGCTCATTGACCCCTGCATATTGTGGACAGGCAATGTGCTTTCATGTATATTCGTACAGCCCTGCCAGTGTGTGCTATACTGCTATTTCCCTGCAAAGATGCATGCTACTGCATTTCTGTGGGTGTATGTCACTGTACACATTTGCACAGACTGTGCTGATATTTGCTTTACATTTTGGTTCCATTTACCATACTCTTGTGCCCTGTCTTGGGGACTAGAGGCATATTAGTAAAGAGCACAGGTCAGATTGTAATGGCATACATTTGAGTTTCAGACTTCTTACCCTTCAAAGTCTTACTGCAACTGCGAAACCTGCTGTGCTATCACTGTGTGAGTCTGTTGGGGGGTAATTCAATATTGCCACCATTTGTGTGCCTTTACCAGACATTTCTCTCTGGTTTTCTACAGCTGACTTGCTGTGTGGGTGTGAGGGGTGGGTATGGGACCCACACACTGACACCCATGTCTGTGACCTATGTCCCCCCCCAGTTAGTTGTCCCTACACATATACTACAGTGGGATTTGCCACCTTGGTTACTACTGCATAGTGTAGGGAGGCCAGTTTTAGGCAGACATTTCCTGGTGTACTACATAACTGTCAGTTGTCTGCTGCTATCCCAGTAGGCCACCCCATTCCCTTGCATGCATGCAGCATTAACATAGATATGCTACCAAAACATACTAATCCATTCATTCATTGTTAAGAAGACTTACTTACCTTGTATCTGAGGCAGTTGTGAGGACAATGCTTGAGGGCCGCCTATGTTGGATGCACACAGTACACTGCCTGTACATGGTAAGTTACAGGTAATGTGATGTGATGTGTGTGTCATCCATTTTACTACGTGTGTGAGTCAGAGAGAGGTGTCAGTCCCTGGGGTCCCTACAGTGTCAGTGTGTGTGCTATGCGTTGCATCTTTGCCAAGGCCTGAGCATACTGGGCATGCCTCCATCTGCCTACAGGAGCAGGCTCAGGGGCCTCCTCCTCTGAGTCTCTCTGTGCCTCTGGGAACCTTGGCAATGGTGGTGGGCTGTGTGTCTCTTCCCTGTGCTGTTCCTGCTGCAGCTGTTTCTGCAGGATCATATTGTGTAGCATGACACATACTATGAACATGTGTGCACATGTGGCTGGAGAGTATTGCAAGCCTCCACCAGATATGTCAAGGCAGAGGAACCATGACTTGAACATCCCAAACACACACACTATAATGATCCTGGTTTGTGCATGTGACTCATTATGGCATTTTTGTGTGGGTGTGTTGTGCATTTCTGATGGATGTCATCATCCACAGCTCCAGTGCATAGCCAGCATCCCCCATCAGATGGCCATACGGGATGCCCCCATTGGCAAATGTCTGGTACAGCAGTGATGAATGTCAGATGTGGGAGTTGTGATATCTTCCAGGGCTGCCAGCACAGATTCATGCATGATAATGCCCTGGGCATTGCACATAACCTAGCAGTTGATGGAGGGGAATCCGTTGCAGTTTATGTAGACCCTATCCTGTTCACTGGGTGATTCTTTGATGTGGATGTGCATGCAGCCTATGGCAACCAGAACCTTCAGGTATTCTGCTACATGGTGGAAGAGATGCATATTGCTGGTCCTATACTCACGGGTGTTGGGGAAGTAAATTTGCTCACCAACATGTGGTAGCATGGCATCCAGGAACTGATGGAGTACCCTGGATGCAGATGCCTGTGAGACCCCCATCATATCCCCAGTAGGTGTTTGGAAAGTACCTGTAGCTAGACTTCATAAGACTACACATACATTGGTAACCACTGGGATGGGTTCCCCTCTGTTGGTTCTAGGTATGAGTTGAGGCTGGCACAGCTTGATGAGTTGCTTAAGTATGTCTCTGTCCACCCTGTAGTGCTCTACTATCTCTAGATCATGTAGTCTCTGGTAAATTACACTGGGTCTGAACACTCTTCTCCTCTTCCTCAGTCTGTGGTGGTTGTTAGCATTGTCCTCCTCACCGCCCTCAGCCTGTAGCACATAGTGATGGATCAAAGCAACAGCAGCCCCAACATTTTTCCAGATAAAGTTCCCCCGCATTTGTACACCAATGGTGCAGAGTTTGTGGGAAAAAAAACGACTGTAAGGTGCTTGCATAGTTTATAATGTTGTGCTGCAGATGCTGCCTGTATGATTGGCTGGCTATGATGCATTACACCTGCTAGCTATGTAATTTGTTCTTGATTGCTTTTATTCTGATAATTTCCTTTTTTCCCCTTCCCATTTCTCCCCCTTTTAAGCCCCAAGGTGCGCCACCCAAACCCAGTGCTCAAATGTAAACAGTCCTGCTATTTCAAGGTTTTTTTGTTTGTTTTAAACCCAGTGCATGCCACGCAAACCTATTTAGCTAATGTAAACATGAAGAAATGGCCCTCCCTGGATGCAAATATGGTCTTCATTTCATGGAATAAGTCAATACAGCCTCAGGCACACACCCTTGTTTAGCTAAGCTTATCTGGGGGCCATAGGGCTCCAATTTGCTTACACCATGCATGAGATACCCCATTTTCATGTCTGTTGCTCCTTCTGTCTACACGATCATGTTATGGCACCTGCATGGTTAGGTCCAGTTTGGCACTTAAAATATATTTGTGAGTCAGTAAATTTCCCCTCATTTGCATACCCCACTGCCTTAGTCCATAGTTACTGCACTATCCCAGAGTCTTTCCCCTTAACAACTACTGTTCCCTGGTATTGTTTTGATTCTGCATTGCATAGACTAAAATGTCAAAATGCAAATTTCCCTTAAAATTGAGTTTTCATATTTTGTTTTTATTTTCGGCAAGATCTCGTTTGGGCGCTGCTGCAGTATGATTAAGTGTCCAAGATAGGCCAAACAAAAAAACTTTTATTTTTATAAAAATGAAACACTTTTCCATGCCAATGGCCATATATTTGGTCATTGGCATGCCTAAAAATTATAATACATGCTTTTATTTGAGCTGTCATGCCTCCTTTTTAATTTGTGCAGAAATGTATTCGGCTAGTAGCCGAATACATTTCTGCAACAAACACTATTCTTGCACGGATGCCTGGCTGCTTGCTAAATCACTGATTTCCCTCATTTGCATGGTTTTCACCAGCAAATGAGGTAATTAGCATTATGCAGTGGTGTTTGTACAGGAATAGAGTAAGCACGCTCGTGCACATCAAAACAGTAGTTTACTGGAATGCTCAGTGCCCATATTCCATGCAGGAGTGGCTATACTGTTCCTGCAAGGAAAAAAAAGCTTATTGAATCCCAGGGCTGATTTAAAGTGGTAGAGAGGACCTTGACAGTGCAAGGTTACCATGCCTTCCAAACGTTTAGACCAGCAGCTGCACAGACAAGGGCTAAAGGAGTAGGTGTTTCAATATACATCAGTAACAGGCATACCTCTAGGGTGGTCAAACAGGATGACATGCCACAGTTCCTCCACAGAAAAAATCATGTACCATATCCTAGTCAGCTGTAGGTTATCCTCCATGTCCTAAAACGCTCACAATGCATACTTGGACCTACTGAAGGCACTTAGCATCCAACCAAACACACTACTCATGGGAGACTTCAATTACCCCTCTATAAACTGGTTATACTACACAGCCTGAAATATACAGGCACAGAGATTCCTAAACTTTGTAAATACAAACACCCTTGGCTAAATACTGAATATAGCCACAAGAGGCTCCAACATACTGGACCTCATGCTTACAAATATAAGAGAAAGCTGCACCCCCTTCCCCCATGTCTCATCTTCCCTGGCAAGGTTTGACCATAAAGCTGTCTCCTTCAAAATCAAAATCAACTCCATAATCCCATTAAAGCCAGCAACAGTTAGGAACTATTCCAATGTAAATTACTTTTTATTAAGTGATTAATTGTCAAAATTCAAATTGCCTCCAAAGTTGAAGAACACAGCAACCTATGCCGAATTGCTCTCAGAAAATCTGTACAGCCATGTCAATGGCTGCACAGAGACTGATGTACCTACCAGAAGTAAGCCCAGGACTAAATCTAAAAACAAACTTCTCTGGTGGCATCCCAAATTAAACAAGATATAGAACAAAAGGAAAACAGCATGTCAAAAAACAGGAATGGTAATTCCCATAAAAATAGAAACTCTCTTATCAAAGTAAATAGGCAACTAAGAGAGCTAATTAGATCACACAAAGCAAATTTTGAAGTTAAGATTCACCTCTGAGGTGAAGCTTAACCATAAGGACAGCTATGTCAGAAACATCAAAGGTAGCACACAGCAATGTGCTGAACTGGTGGCTAATGGTGCCACATTCACTGAGCCTATCAATATAAAACCTGTTAGCAGACATATTCAGTTCCATCTTTAGACACCCCACACACCCGTAACCCTCCTCTTAAAAATACCCTCAAACATAACCCCTCCAGCTATAACTATGGAGTATATACTTGCTGCACTCAATAAACCCAAGAACACGGCCTCAATGGGTCTCAAAAACATCCTTGGATGCCTCCTAAATAGTCTAAAATATGACTTATCAGGACCCCTGGAGTCATTGTTTAAGTATAATCAGGCTTGGTGCCACATGAATGGAGAACTGCAATGCCCATCCCTCTTCATAAGACAAGATCTTCAACAGATCATAGAAACTACAGTCTCATTAGTCTAACTAGTCCTATTTGTAAACCCATGGAAAGAATTATCATGGAAATTATCAACAAAGACATAGGAGACCTCCAGTCACTGGATCCATCCCAGTTTGGCTTTGTCAAAGGAGGGTCATGCTTACTGAATTTGGTGGACTTCTTTGAAAAGGTCACTAGGGCAATGGATGAGGGGAAAACAGTGCATACTACCTTCCTACATCTGGTTAGAGCATTTGATACAAAATCCCAGAGGGGCATCATCAATGAAGTTATGGAACTAGGTATAAACGCCTTTATTATATGCTGGATAGCTAACAGACTCACTGATATGACCTATAAGGTCAGAATCAGTGAGGTCATCTACACAAATAGGCCACTCACCAGTGGAGTCCCACAGACCTCTTTCCTGGGCCCACTCCCCTTTGGCCAACCAAGTTCACAGGTGATTGCAAACTGGGAGCAGTGACTGAATCTTCCCAAGATGAGAACACCCTTCAGGAAAGTCTAATACAGACAGAGAAACACTTGCTGCCAAAGCTATGTCTTAAAACTCAATGCCAAGAAATGCATTATAGCACCTTTTGGACCAACCTGGGTAACTGTGTCATCAATAAAACACTCTTAAAAGTTGATTGACTTGTCAGGGATCATGGAACTCATGTAGATAATAACCTAGCCTTTGACCAGCATATGTCCAAGGTACTAAGTAAATCTGTGTATGTTGCTCAACGTATAAGTAATTGCATGGCATGTACATCCAGAGAGGTTATCATACTACTGTACTCAGCCCTCATCAGACCCATCATAGAATATAATGCCCTTTTCTAGACATATGGAGTAACTGGAATGTCGACAAATGTTCCTTACAAAAAGAATACAGGGATTAAACTCAATGTCCTCCACTGATTGCCTCAAAGCCCTGTTTCCTTATTTGGTATCATACAGACTCCTGAGGTGATCTTTGCCTGTCACACAGGGCATCTGTTGACCCTGTTTTGATGAACCTTTTGCACATAGTCAAAACAAACAGCATCAGAACTACTAGATTAAAAAAAAAATCTAAATTTTGCTTTTGGTGTAAATAGGACATGTGTTGAGACACAGATATGTTTCTCAGAGAATTTGCATTCTCTGGAACAGGTTCCCCATCCATGTGAAGCAGAGTTCCTCCCTATCCCTATTTAAGTACAACTTGGATCAATAGATGTGTAATTGGAGATTCACCCCTGGTCTGGCGCCTACATTTCTGATGGACAAAGGCAATTGGTGATCATCATCTATATAAATCAAAAGTGTGGGTCACATTTTGGTGGCATGGCTAGACATATTAGGATCCTAGTGGTTGTTAGTCTAGTATCCTCCTATGAACCTATGGACCTATGTACCCTTAATGAATATATATTTTTAGCTATATACAGCTTTCTTCATACCACTTTCATTGCCTGTCTGAAAGGAGATACAGGAAATAAAAGAAACCGAAGATATATCCAACTAAATAGCTTTATCCAATTAAATAGCTTAATTGTTCTGAAACTGTAATGCAGCACTTTGTTCCCTCACCTTCAATGCTGGGCAAATCAGAAGATCATGGTTTCTTTTCATACACTAGATGTTTGGATTCATACTCATAGGTTCATAGGTTAGTACTAGGTTGATTGCCCTACTAAACCATTTTAAACCTAGCCAATTACTTCATAGGAGGTAATAAACCCTGCACATTGCACCTATAAGGCAAACAGCTTAACCATTATGCCAACCTCCCACCTTTCATTAGCAACACTGCAGTATGCAGCATGAGGGAGACCCTGTATACTAGACATGCCACCCTAAGCATGTGTTAGTGACTGTAGTCCCATTTGACTGAGTTGGAGGCAGTTGAGGTTGATGTTAACACAGTGGGGTTGCAGGTGTGGCTATGTGCTCTAGCTGTGACAGCTTCTATATGGTAAAACCACAAGAAAGGTCTCAAGGTTTATAAATGAAAACAGACTAATCATCTTATATTAAGACCACTTTACTGCCCTGGCTAGAAGGTCTCAAGGTTTATAAATAAAGACAGACTAACCATACAATATTAAAACTACTTTACTGCTCTGGCTAATCATGTACATATTTGTAAGTGTTTCAGGAAATTTGTATTTTTCACTGTTGATAATTTAAAACAAGACATAACATGTGTAATTTTAACAATGAATTAGAAATCAAATAAATCAGATATCATTTATTGTCAGCTGCTAATAAATCCCCTGTGTTAAATGAGACAATGAGCATTAAATGCATTTTAAAAGTATACTTTTTTAATTACGTTGCATTTTGAGTTACATTTTTTTATCTTGTTTTTCAGTTTGTTAAAATTAAATTGAAATTACTTCTGATGTTACTTATTTTTTTATCTTTTTGAAAGTTTTAAATATGTGTTATATGAAAGGCAATTGGTTTGATGATTTTGATCACATGATTGGTTGCTATAAATTCGCATCAATGGTAGAATTCTTCTTGGTCTGAAGAAATTCTTGTGCCAGCAAAGAAAGTAATCACTTAATAAATTTATAACCTCCTGTTGTTTTTTCAGTGCATTTATTTATATTACTATTCCTTGTTGTCACTTTAACACATTTTGATAAATTATCCTTTATCTAACCTCAAACTTAATCCAGCATCTCTAAACTCTCCTTCCTTTTTTATAATACAATAGCATTGTAAATATTCTTTTGTCTTTCTGCATACTTTTCAGGTTTTATTACCTGACATTTACAAATAAATTAAACATGCTTACCCATAATACATATTTAGGTGTGGGAAATTAATTTATAGACCTCTTCTTCCAAGTTCATGTCAGACCTCTATTAAAAGTTCACTGACTATAAGTTCATTATTTACACAATTCAGTCCACGCTTGATACATACAAGTACAATCTATAAATATGCTCTCAATGAATAACCCAGACCTGCCACTTCCCCTCCCCCAAGTTACTTTCCTCTCACACTGAGTTTCTTAAATAAACCCTGGCCTACCAACTTCATTTATCATTTTCAATCTTCTGATTACATTTTCTTCTTTTAACTCAGAATAATCTCCCTATTCATCTGTCTTTTCCATGACCTATTCTTAAATCTGTTACATTTCATATGTTTAGGCATATCACATGGCAAGTCCATCCTTATCTATTTCCATGTCATCCTGTCCTCATGTTGCCGCATATACATTATCTGTTTTTCGGCACCAACTATAGGTTTGCTTTCTTCTCATTTGTCATAATTACTGTATCAAAACTTAACATTCATACTAACAGCTGTAACATTGGATATATCATACTTAGCTCTTCCTTCTGCTCAATAAACTATAAATACTTTTGTTGAATGGGCTTATCCTATTTTCTGTACCACAGGAAGACATGAATACATTCTGGGTGTATTGTTTTCACAGAATGTTGAATGTGGGAAAAACAAGCTAAGATGCAATTCTATAGCCATGATATATTTCTTTACCACCTCTACCCATTCATCTTTTGTCAATATTATCACCATCCATAAGTTAACTCTCTCCTTAACTTTCTCTAATACCCTTATCTTCAACTTTTATTATATTTCTGTTTTCTTTTTTATCATTCTCAACTCTACCTTCAGCAGCACTTTTGCTGTATTAATTTTTTTTAATTATTTGTTAACCAATTAAACCTAATGACCACACCTGTCCCTATTCTGGGGTGGCCTGGAAGTACCATCTGGTCAGGTTTCTTGTCAGGCCATACAGTTTCTCCATGGAAACTGAAAGAATCAAATCCAGGACAATGTTTGTTAACAGCTCATGCCATTAAACTCTGAGCTAAAGTGCCAGAACCTTACTTGATCAGCATTAAATTACTTTCATCACTTATACTCCTAATCTCCCCTATAACTTTTTTTTCATTTTTTTTCCTTAAGAAATACAGTGATGCCATCTGCAGTAGCCAATTGCTTTAACTTATTCTCTATCATCTGGATTTCCCTACGTCATCCATTCATTTTATCAATTATCAGCATCTTTTGCTAATCTGATCTCCTGTCCATAACTGCATTTCTTCATCTGTTATACACAGCATATCTCTTCACGGTACTTCCATATGTGAATATTACATTTCTTAACTGCATACTTGTATATATCCCCACTAATCTAATATTCAATCTTTTATATGCATTACCAGCCTTTTTATTTCCTTTTCTAGATGCATGCAAACTACCAAATGCCAGCACACTCAAGAACAGCAGACCATTGGATTTAGTAAGTATGACTGACAAATTCATGAAAAAATGTATCAATGACTGAAAGCAATTTGGTTAAAACATGATAGGTAGACAGATAAGAGCATATGGATAAAATAAATGAAGTAACAGTAACAGCAACTTGCTTTATTAATAATAATAATAATAATAATAATAATAATAATAATAATAATAATAATAATAATAGACTAGACAAAGCAGTCTGTCCAGATTAAACTCAGGATTGTTGGCCGCCTTGCATCATCATATTGATTAAATGAATGTTTGCACATTTAAATATTGATACTTTATTTTTACATCAAATCATGCTTGGTTATGGAATCAAAAGTATACTTTAAAATGAAACAGCATAATAGACTCATTCAAATGATGAGGAGGGGTTCCATAAGAAACAGTACTGAATTCTCTTCTGTTTCAGGTTGCACTGTAGGTTCGATGAAAAAAAGCCTGACTGTTGTACAAAAATGGGAATGGCACTAAATTAATAAAAATTATCAATAATAAAGGTGTAGAATTATTGCAGAAGGAATTAGATACGATCAGCATTAGGTACATAGGTAAGTACTAGGCTATCGGCCCTAGGGCCTATACAAGCCTAGCCAAACAAGTTCCCTGGCTTTTGCCACCCAAGAAAATTATTTTCCTGTGCCCCTGTCAAGCAGAGCCACAGCAGTGATTCCCAGGGTGAATTTCCTATTACCCATCCAATTGTCAAGATTTCTCTTAAAGAGGGCTAATGTGGAACTTTGCTTGACATGAATAGGCAGCCTATTCCAGAGCAGGGGAAGTCTCTGGGACAGGAATCTATCCCTCCAGCATGTTCTGTTTATTCTGGTGACAAGGTTTAGGTCCCTGGAGCATGTGGCTCAGAGAGATTGGGATTTCTTTAAGTGTAGCATGTCCATCAGGTCTGGGTCAGACATGGCTTTGTACGTTAGGCAGAGGTCACCTTGGAGTAGGCGACATGTGATGGAGTAGAGCTGGATTTTTTTGAGATAGTCGATGTATGGCATCTGTTTGAGGCTGGTAATCCTCTTAGTTCATAGGTTCATAGGTAGGTACTAGGCTATTGGCCCTAGGGCCTATATAAATCTAGCCAAAGGTACCCTGGCTTTCGCCACCAAGAAAATTATCTTCCTGTGCCACTGTCGAGCAGAGCAACAGAAGTGATCCCCGGGGTGAATTTCCTATCTCCCATCCAATCATCAAGATTTTTCTTGAACAGTGCTAATGAGGAGCTTTGTTTGATATAGATAGGTAGTTTGTTCCAGAGTATGGGAAGTCTCTGGGACAGGAATCTATCCCTCCAGCATGTTTTGTTTATTGTGGTGACGAGGTTTAGGTCCCTAGAGCGTGTAGCTCGTAGGGATTGGGATTTCTTTAAGTGGAGCATGTCTAAAAGCTCTGGGTTTGACATAGCTTTGTGTGTTAGGCAGAGATCGCCTCTGAGTAGGCGATATGCAATGGAGTAAAGCTGCAGTTTTTTGAGACGGTCTGCATAGGGCATCTCTTTGAGGCCGGTAATCCTCTTTGTGAGGTATTTCTGTGGCCTTTCCAGTTGTTGTAGATGTCTTGTGAGGTACATACCAAAAGGGGCATTGTACTCTATAATGGGTCTAATGAGTGACGAGTAGAGGGAACAATGACCTCTTTTTTCCTGGATGAGAAACCTTTTGTGATGAGGTATGCCACATAGAAGGATTTCCTGACTACTGTGGCGATGTGATTATCAAATGAGAGACTACTGTCCACCTGTGTCCCAAGGTCTCTTATCACACTTTTGGTGTTAAGTAGACTACCACCTATGTGGTAGTTCATGGGTACTAAGTTTTTACCAAAAGGAATGACAATGCACTTTTTGGCATTGAGCTTGAGGCCATGGCTTTGACACCAGGCATCTGTCTCAGCAAGGCCCTTTTGTAGGATGTCCACATCTTTTGGAGTTTTGATTATGGCTCCTAGTTTGCAGTCATCTGCGAACTTCATTAGCCAAAGACCTTCTGTATTGGCCTGTACTTCAGAGAAGTAGATACCAAACAGGAGAGGACCCAGGACTGAACCCTGTGGTACTCCACTTGTCACTGGTCTGAAGCTGGATTTGGAGTCTGCTACTTTCACAGTGTGTGTTCTGTCAGTGAGCCAGTTGGCAACCCATCTTGTGACATAGGGATTTATACCTAGTTTAGTGAGTTTTCTATAATTCCAGAGTGGGGGATGGTGTCAATAGCCTTGACGAGATCTAGATAGGCTGTGTGAACCACCTTACCCTCCTCTACGGCTTTGGTGACTGCTTCAAAGAAGTCTGTCAGGTTTAGGAGACATGATCTGCCTTTTACAATCCTGAACTGGGTGGGGTCCTGCGTTTGGAGATTACCAATATCATTGTTTATAAGTTTCATGATGATACGCTCTATAGCCTTGCAGACCAGGCTCATTAGGCTAATTGGCCGGTAGTTTCCAGGGTCTGTGGTGGCTCCCCCTTTGTGGAGTGGGATAACTGTCACTGTGCGCCATTCAGTGGGCACATAGCCTGAGGTGAGGCTATGATTGAACATGGTACTTAGGTGGGGTGCCAGTTCATTCTGTAGTTCATGTAGAACACAGCCTGGGATGTCGTCAGGTCCCATGGATGCTGTGTTCTTGGCTTTGGATAGTGTGTTTTTTACCTGTGCAGCCGTGATTACAGGAACTTAGCATTCTTCTGGTATAGAGATGGGTCCTTTAGGGGATGACAGAGGGGTAAAGTTAGCACTGAACCTATCTGCCAGGATGTTGGCAACATCCGTTGGTTCTGTATATTTAGTGCCATTGTGCTGTAACTCAGAGCAGATCTGAGTGTTGCCATTGAGATTCTTGACATAGCTATAGAATGCTTTGTGGTTGTCTTTAGAGTCAGTGGCGATTTTGTTTTCATAACTAGCTTTGGAGGATTTTATGAGGGATCTCAGCTTCTTACTGAAGCTGACCAGGGAGTTTCTCCAATCATGGGATTTTACTCTTTTTTGCAACAGTTTCTGCCTTCTGTTGTAGAGTTTGTTTATGGCAGGGGACCACCAGATTGGCTTCCTTTTTTGGAGGATAGCATCTTGGTTCTGTTAGGGATTGCACGATCCATGCACTCATGTAAGTGCTTATAAAGTGCATTTGTGTAGGATTCAGCAGTCATACCTCTATTGTCCGTCAGCATGGGTGTCGTGAAGTTTGCCACTTCTGTCTTAAGAAGCGTGAAGTTGGCTTTGGAGAAATTTTTTACTGTGGTTTTCCTAATAGGGGGTGGGGGAGGGATGTGGATGTCTAGGGTGATTAGCTTATGGTCGGATCTGACCAACGAGGAACTGACCTCTGGTGTTGAGCACCGGTTGCCCATGTTGGTAATAACCAGGTCTAGGATATTGCTGCTCCTGGTGGGGGTGTGGATAAGTTGATCCATGGCATTGGAATTTATGAATTCCAGAAAACGTTGAGCACAAGAGTTGGTACATGAGTAATTTTCCCAGTTAATGGTAGGGTAGTTGAAATTGCCCATTATTAGGGTGTTAGGTTGTACCCTAATATTTTCCAGTATATTAAGAAATGAGGAGTGGGAATCCTGGGGCATGGTGGGGGATCTGTAGCAAGCTACAATTTGGATTGCGGTTTTGCCCAGAGTTAGTTGCACTTGGATAATCTCGGATGCATTATGCTGAGCAACTAGCCTGGAGGTGTGGATATCCTTAATGAATATGGACACACCTCTGCCTTTAGTGTTTCGGTCCAGGTTAGGTGGTCGAAAGGTGTGGTATGAATTATAGCCTGGTAATGCAGGGGTACTTTCTGGAGCCTTGAACCAGGTCTCTGTCACTGCACAGATGTCAATGTTCTCCATTTTAAGGAGTGCCTCGAGAGAATGCATTTTGAGGTTTAGACTTCTAGCATTGAGTAGCAATACCCTCAGATTCTTCTTGCCTGTACCTGTTAGGGTGGTGAATTTGTCATTTGAACCTTGCCTAAAAAAGGCACTATAGGGGTGGCTAGAGCCTTAGCCAGTATCCAGAATCCCAGGGGTGACAGGTGCAGGCCATCTCTGGCAAAGCATCGTGGCTTGTCGATCATGTCATCCCAGGCAGACAGATACTGGATCCCCTTAGAATGACACCAGAAGCTTAGCCAATTGTTGAAGTCAATCATTTTGTCCTTGTACTGTGGTATCATTCTGGGTGATGGCAGGATGCTACTCAGGGCTAGGGTCATACCTGCCTGGGCTACAAGATCGGACAGCTCCTCCATGTCCCTTTTCATGTAGTCCAAGGAGGTACGTCTCAGGTCATTTACACCAACATGGACAATGACAGAGTCATATTTGTACTTGTTGTGGAGTGACCTGAGTGCATGTGTTATGTGGCAGATCCTGGCACCTGACAGGCAGCTGACAGTAACTTTCTCCTTGTTTAGCCTGGTGAGTGGAACATCAGTGTGCCTGACTATAGAGTCACCTATGACTAGAGTGTTGGGTACGTTGTTATGCATTATGGGCTGTGGTTGAGTGGCACACTGAGTTTGTGGGCCATGTGTCACTTGGGTTGTATTGGGAGGTGGAGGTTGCTTGTGTTTCTGCTTTGGAGGTCTCTGTTGCTTGGGCAGGTTTTTACTGAGAGCCTCCACGAATGTAGGTGTGTGTTTTGTGTTTCTATGTATGTGTTTTGGTGGTGTAGGTTTTGAGGGACTATGTTCTGAGTGTGATGTGGTGCAAGTGTTTACCTTCTCCTCTTGACTGTCTAGTCCAGTCTTGTGTGAAGAGAGCTTTGCTTCCCGTTTGGCTATATAAGTGCATCTCTCACAAGTTGTAGTGTTGGGTGGTAGGAGGAGAGGGTTGTCTGTGTACAT
The DNA here is from genome assembly GCF_019279795.1 of Protopterus annectens. Taxonomy (NCBI): domain Eukaryota; kingdom Metazoa; phylum Chordata; order Ceratodontiformes; family Protopteridae; genus Protopterus; species Protopterus annectens. The sequence continues at coordinate 189,823,547 of NC_056735.1, read as the reverse complement.
GAGGCAATTACTGCATTGCCCCAAGATGCCCAGATTCATCAGGTAGACAGGAGAAAACACCGGGAGCTGACCCTTAGACATGCCTGGATAGGTGCTTATTTGTTAAGTACTAGAAACTGTTTTCCTCTAGACAGTGAGGAAAGTTGAGTGCTGTAGTAATTTGTAGCTTATTTAGTGCTTACAATAAGTTCTGAATAAGTGCTGAAACAAAAAACTGTCTAGTTCTAAGAAACAAAATTAAGCTAGAAGGCTTCCTTTCAACACAGAAAGGCTTGGGCCCTAGAAGTCTACAAATAGTCCTGGACACAGCAAATCTATATCCAGGCTAGACTACCCACAGGAAAGGCAGGAAACAAGCTTAGAAAAAGTTTTTTTTTTTTTTTTTTTTTTACTGAAAAGATAGAAAGGAGTAGCAGATTGGCCTTCTCAAATGTTCTCCCTGTACTGGGTAGAATGAGGTAATGACACTAGACTGGGAGGAGGGTCCCAGATCAAATTTACACTAGGGGTGGGCAACTGCAAAGCCACCAACTATAAAAACACTATAGCAACAGGGAGGAAGGGTGGGAAACAAACTGCAGAAATGTTTCTCACAGCTGAAAAGCAGCCGTGAGCCTTTAAATGAAAGTTTTAAACAGCTAAAGGAGCCTCTAGAAAAAAGAGTTTAACTGCAGCAAGTTATCAGAAACAAACAACCCAACAGATGCTTAATAAAAGTGGACAATTTCCAGTTAATACCTCACACACAGTGAAACTAGCTAGAAAAATACACAGTACACAAAGTGCTACAAATAACAAAGAAATAAAGAACAAAATAAACAAAAAACAGGATACTTAATGTTATATATTATAGCTCCGAGTTTGCTGAGTGTCCTTCCTTCGATTAGCCCAGTGTAAAATGGCAGAACACTCACAACTGAGCTTCTTAGGTAACAGAAAGTTGAAACCTGAGACAGCTTTTAAGAAAGAAATCTCAAAAGAACCAATGTGGTGCTTAGTCTAAGCTGTAGTCCAGGTGACCTCAATCAGCCAATGACCTCAAACAATTCTCTCTCACTGAAATGCTTGATGGCTTTGGCTAAACCAAGATGTCCCTGAATATGTGCTCAGACACACAGCCTCCACAAACACTAGGCCCAAATACAAGCCTGAATATGGAAATGCTACAAATATCCCCACTACTTAAAAATAGTGAGGTATTTCTGTGGCCTTTCCAGCTGTTGCAGATGTCTTGCGAGGTACATGCCAAACAGGGCGTTGTACTCTATGATAGGTCTAATAAGGGATGAGTAGAGAGGGACGATGACCTCTCTTTTTCTAGAGGAGAACCTCTTTGTGATGAGGTGCCCTACGTAGAAGGATTTCCTGACTACTGTGGTGATGTGATTATCAAAGAAGAGACTACTATACACCTGTGTCCCAAGGTCTCTTATCACACTTTTGGTGTTTAGTAGGCTACTGCCTATGTGGTAGTTCATGGGTACGGTATTTTTCCCAAAGGGGATGACAATGCACTTCTTGATATTGAAATTTAGGCTATGACTTTGACACCAAGCATCAGTCTTAGTGAGACCTCTTTGTAGAATGTCCACATGCTTAGGTGAATTGATTATGGCTCCTAGTTTGCAGTCATCTGCAAATTTTGTTAGCTAGAGATCAGCTGTATTTGCCTGGACTTCAGAGAAGTAGATACCGAACAGGAATGGACCCAAGACCAAACCCTGTGGTACTCCGCTTGTCGCTGGTCTGAAGTCGGATTTGGAGTTGGCTACTTTCACTGTGTGGGTTTTGTCAGTGAGCCAGTTGGCCACTGATCTTGTGGCATAGGGATTTATTCCTAGTTCAGTGAGTTTATCTATAATACCAGAGTGGGGGATGATGTTGAAAGTTTGGCGAGGTCAAGATAGGCTGTGTGCACTACCTTACCCTCATCTATGGCTCTAGTGACTGCTTCAAAGAAGTCAATAGGAGGCATGATCTACCCTTTACAAACCCAAATGTGTGGGGTCCCAAGTTTGGAGGTTACCTATGTCTTTGTTTTAAGCTCTAGGATGATGCGTTCCATGGCCTTGCAGACCAGGCTCATCAGGCTAATGAGGCAGCAGTTCCTGGGGTCTGTGGTGGCACCCTCTTTGTGGAGTGGGATAACTGTCACTGTGTGCCAGTCCTTAGGCACAAAGCCTAAAGTGAGGCTATGGTTGAACATGGTACTTAGGTGGGGTGCCAGTTCATTCTGTAGTTCATGCAGAACGCAGCCTGGGATGTTGTCTGGACCCATAGATGCTGTGTTCTTGGCTTTGGAGAGTGAGGTTTTCACCTGTGCGGCTGTTATTTCAGGGGGTTTGCAATCATCTGGTATAGGGATGGGCCCTTTGGGGGGGTGGGACGGTGAAGTTAGCACTAAACCTGTCTGCCAGGATATTGGCAATATCAGTTGGTTCGGTAAATGTAGTGCCATGTTGCTGTAGTTCAGAGCAGATCTGAGTGTTGCCATTGAGATTCTTGACATAGCTGTAGAAGGATTTGTGGTTGTCATTAGAATCCAAGGTGATTTTATTTTCATAACTGGCTTTGGGGAATTTTATGAGGGATCTCAGCTTCTTACTAAGACCGACCAGGGAGTTCCTGCAGTCATGGGATTTTACTCTTTTCTGCAAAGTTTCTTCCTTCTGTTGTAGAGCTTGTTTATGGCAGGGGACCACCAGATTGGCTTCCTTTTTCTGGTGGATAGCGTCTTGGTTCTGTTGGGGTCTGGCACGGTCAATGCACTCGTGTATGGGCTTATACATGTATTTAATCAAAATGTAAAATAAACAACATGTCAATGGAATTTGTGACCATTGGAGACTGAGGATATTCTGTATGCAGTCATTTTGAGCATCTTGAGCCTGTGTAGTAGTACTACATCTTACCTTTTTACAGTTTTAGTTGGCCTCACTGTTGAAGAAGGCAAAAGAGTGGCATTGAATTGAGAGAGATGACTGCAGTTAATGTGACACCGTGTCCCCGTGTAGAATATGGGATAGAGAGCACTGATGATGATGATGTTGATATATGATTGCCTAATGAAAAAGAGAGCACTCGTAAGTGTGAACAAAGAATATTCATTATTTTAGATTGAATTAAAAATCATAAAAAACTCTATTTTAAGCAGGGGCACCCCCCCCCCCCACACACACACACACACTCCTTGCTAATTATATATACCAACTCTGAGATCATACAGCAGCTGGGGAAGGACAGACTCCCAGTCCATATACAGTAATCACACACACACACATGCACACACACACACGCAGATATATGTATATCTATATATCTATATCTATATCTAATATATACATGCATGTCTATATCGGTATATATATATATATATATATATATATATATATATATATATATATATATATATATGTGTGTGTGTGTGTGTGTGTGTGTGTGTGTGTGTGTGTGTGTGTGTGTGTGTGTGTGTGTGTGTGTGTGTGTGTGTGTGTGTGTAGGGGTCTATCTGACTTTGTCAAAATCTCAGATTATAGAATCCCATTTTGTCGATACTCAAAATATCAAACCTCACTTCATCAAAGCAGCAGAACAACAAAGATCTTCCTGGGTAAGTAACCTGTTGTGCGAGATGGTGAACTTTGCCCTTCCCAAATGTAGTGTGATCTCAAAGTTGGTATATTTAGTTAGGGTGGTGAAGGGGGCGCAGCTCCCCCCAACTGGGTGGGTTAGGGATGGTGTGGTTTGAGTTTTGTTTCATTTTGGTAACTGGTATTTACCCTGGGTAGATCTTCATTGTTCTGCTCATTTGATGATGTGGGATTTTAATATTTTCAGTGTTGACAAACTGGGAATCGATCATTTTGGATTTCGACGAACTCAGGTAGCTCCATATATAGATATATGCGTGTGTGTGTATATTGGTGTGTGTCACCAAATAAAACAGTAAAATGTCTGAAATTCAGAAGTTCAAGGGAAAACTTTTCAATCTTTACTTCATTAAAAAAAAAAACAAGCAAAAACAGTGTACTTTGCAGGGAGGCAAGCCCCCTACACTCCCATACCACCCACTAGTTTTACATGTATATCAACTCTGAGATCACTGTACAGTGAGTAAAGGGCAAAATCCTCTATTCCTGCTGTTTGAGATCTCAGACAGAAAATAAGACAGCAATGCGCAATCAGCTGATTGTAAAAACTTGGGCTCACTGAGACAGATGCCTGGTGTCAGAGGCATGGCCTCAAGCTCAATGCCAAAAAGTGCATTGTCATCCCCTTTGGTAAAAACTCTGTACCCATGAACTACCACATAAACGGCAGTCTACTTAATGCTGAAAATGTGATGAGACCCTGGGACCCAGGTGGACAGTAGTCACTCCTTTGATAATCACATCGCCACAGTAGTCATGAAATCCTTCTATGTGCCACACCTCATCATAAAAGGGTTCTCATCCAGAAAAAAAGAGGTCATTGTTCCCCTCATTAGACCCATTATAGAGTATAATGCCCCTTTTGGAATGTACCTCACAAGACATCTGCAGCAGCTGGAAAGGCCACAGAATTACCTCACAAAAAGGATTACTGGCCTCAAACAGATGCCCTACACTGACTGCCTCAAAAAACTCCACTTTTACTCTGTAGCATATCGCCTACTCTGAGGAGATCTCTGTCTAACATATAAAGCTATGTTAAACCCACAGCTGTTGGACATGCTACACTAAAAGAAATCCCAATCCCTCCGAGCTACACGCTCTAGTGACCTAAACCTTGTCACCACAATAAACAGGACATGCTGGAAGGATAGATTCCTGTCCCAGAGACTTCCTATACACTGGAACAAGCTACCTATCTATGTTAAGCAAAGTTCCTCATTAGCACTCTTCAAGAAAAATCTTGATGAGTGGATGGGAAATAAGAAATACACCCCGGGGATCACTTCTGTGGCTCTGCTCAACAGGGGCACAGGAAATTAACTTTCTTGTAAGCCAGGGAACCTTGTTGGCTAGGCTTACTTAGGTCGTTGGGCTGAAAGCCTAGTACCTATCTATGAGCCTATGAACCTATAACTTCTTAGCCTTCAGTGTTAAAACAGGTGTAATTGCAATACTGTCATTCCAACCAGGGGGAAAACTAGCCCCAGTCTAAGTTGCCAATGCAGTTCACGTACTTTTACATAATTCTTCCACTTCCCCCCTGAGATCCAGTGTGATGTTTTCTAAAATATCAAAGTGAAACTTGCTATAATTATTACATTGGCTGGAATGTCTATACAGGGAACTGTTCTCATTCTTGTAGGCAATATTATCTGTGGTTTCATAAATACGTGTTCTGCAAGCTAGCTCAGTTTTGACAACATAGAATGCCAAACATCCTGTGCACATTGCTAGGTAAACTACCCTGTGAGTGGTACGGCTGCCATCATGAAAGGTGATCTTTGTTTTCATTACACTTCCTAGCACCACAACTTGGTTCCTATTAATGCATGTGCACTGGTTACACCGTCAGCATTTAACAGTGCCCTTGGAAATCTTAGAAAGGGTGGCATGTTTGTTTTCCATCAATCCCTTGAAATTTGGGCCAGTTTTGGCATAAATACCAATTCAGGCCCTACTAATGAATATAATTCAGGGCTGGTTTTAAAAATACACCATTTTTTAAATATCTTTGATTTCCTTAGAGAACTGATTGTATTCAACTATAATGCCCTTTCATATTTATGCTCATCTTGTCCAAATGTGTTAGTTAGACCATTACCCAAAAAAAGGTTTATACGTATTACTCCATTCATTATGCACATCTGACAATGAACTGTCCAGAAGGTGTTCTGGATACCCCCTTGCTAAAAACATTTCCTTTAACTTGGCTAACTCATCCCACACATCTTCCCTATCTGATGTCATATGAGCCACCCTGATCACTTGTTTCCTAACTGGACTCTTTTTCTGTCATATGGGGTGGCAACTTGTAAAATGTAAATAGGAATTACAAAAAGTTTACTTCCTGTAAATATTTAATTTAAAACCTGTGTGTGTGTGTGAAAAATGAGCATGTCTAAATAGTGTATTCTTTTTTATTCCATGAGTAAGTGAATTGAAAAAAAACAGTGGTGCTGTTCAGGTAGTCTGTAACGGCATGCATTTCCTCAAAATCACTTTCCCATAAGACAAATATGTCATCCAAAAATCTTACATATAAATGCAATCTATTTGCAAAGTGGCTGTTAAGTGCAAACTGTTCAAAAGCACCAAATTGGCAAATGCAGGAGCGCAGGATGTTCCCATAGCCACACCTCTTATTTGCTAAAAAATTTCCCTTCAAAGTAAATGTAATTGTGTTCTTATGCAATGGGAATGGTTCCCTGTTAGCTGAACAAATGCTTAAAATGTTGAGTATGACATGCTCGACAGCTTTTAAGCAAAGGTTCATCTAAGCGAAATCCCATAATGTTGAAACAAAGAGTTTTGAAAAGTTATAGTTGGCCAGCCATCAGGAAGCCAATTGCTGACGGCTAAAATGTACTGTACACCATTAACCCCCCCCCCAAAAAAAAACAAAAACAAATCAACAAACAAAATAAATTGGGGGGCTTCACCCCCCACCCCCCTACTTAAATATACCAACATCGAGATCGCACCACAGTGGAGGACTGTCATAATATTACAGAGGGTGAATGACAAGACCGCACCACAGTGGAGGACTGTAAGAACGGCTTGACAAGGTGAACGTCCTGACATCAGCCATTGGCTTCCTGACAGCTGGCAACTATAACTTTTTGAAACTCCTTGTTTCGACATTCTTAGGTTTCGCTTAGATGAATGTTCGCTTAAAAGTTATCAAGCATGTCGTACTTGACATTTTAAGCATTTGTTCATTTAATAGGTAGCCATTCCCATAGCCACACATCTTATTTGTTAAAAAAAAAATCCCCTTCAAAGTATATGTAATTGTGTTCTAAAAGTAAGGACATACGTTCCAAAATGAGGTTGATCTTATCTTTGGAAAGGATAGACCAATACGTCAGACTATAGTGAAAATATTCTAAACCCTCATTTTTGGGTATAACAGTGAAAAGGTCTTTTACATTTATTGCAAAAAAAATTTGATTTTCTTTCCAAACATGGTTTTTCAAATGACCTAAGAAGTCCTAAGAATCCTTTATGAGGTGAGGTATGACCTCATATGCATGTTTCGTCCACCCGTTGATGAACACAGCTAAAGGTTAAGGCTAAGATCCAGTAGCAGAAACTATTGGTCTAAATGGGCGCAGGTGTGAATCCTTGAGGATTTTTGGGATAACAAAAATTGTAGGTATTTATAAGATTGCAGTTAGAGAGAAAGCAACAAGCCTCCACATCAGTACATTGGTTTAATGAATATTCCTATAGGTATAAGTCAATCTTGCAATATGATATGTTTATCTAGTTTCCCGAAACAGAGGTATAGGTATCCACATCATGTAGTAGTTCTAACATGATGTTGAAATAATCCTGTACATCAAGAATTACTGCTCCTTCCCTTTCTCAAGCTGCATGAGACAGACAGATTTGTCTTTTTGCAGTTGATCAAATAATACTTTTTCTTCCTTGAATAGGTTGTAAAATTTATGCTTCTGATTGGCAAAAGTTTTTATAAATTTCCTCATAACTACCTTTTCAAAAAACTGTACGGTGGGATGTGTGGGAGGGGTAGAAAGTACTATGCTTTCTAATGGCTGTACCCCCATGTCATTGATTTTATTTTATTTTATTTTTTTTTTTGGTTTCAATTTTATCTGGTATATGCTGTACTATTTTGTATCTTTTCTGAGTTACTGTTGGTGACTGATCATGTTTAAAAGTCTTCAGATAGAAAATAGTTACTTAAGACAATATTTGCATTTAAATAATGTCCCTTAAGGACTGCATTTTTTTTTAATTCCCATTTAGCTTAATGTACAATGAAGAAATTGTTACTGATTTTGTTAGTCTTTTTGTCAAATATGGGCTGGAATTAATGCACAAAAGTATCAAGAATTATTTAGAACCATAGCTTGTGATTACAATTTTTAAACTACATAAGGTTAGTTTGAAAACTAGAAAAAGTTTCCAAAAATACATAGTTATGAACAAAAAAGAAACATATGGCATACATGTGGTATATACAAAACTAAAGGGCAGAAATTCACACGTTGGCTATATACAAGTAGGAATGAGAATTGTTATAAGAATATGCAGTTAGAGTGATGAGGTGGTGCAATTTTCCAGCTGAGGGCAGGAGTATAACATAGAGTTGGAGAGACATTGTTTGAGTCTGGCTTTTAAGGATTTCATTTTTTCTAGTTGTCATAGTTCAATCCATATGTTGTTCCACAGTTTAATGACAGAACTTCAGTAAAGTTAAGTTGTCAGCTATAGTTTCAAATTTACTAGAAATTAGGAGACATTTATTTCAGAATGCAGTTCTCATCTTGGTGAGCAGTGTTGGATAATATTGCTTAAAGAAAGACAATTTTGTAAAGAAAGATACTTTTGAGGTTAGTAAATTAGGTTGTCTGCAATAATGAGTTTTGTGTATGAGGGATGTTGTGGATGCTCAATACAGTGCAATTGTTTAAGCGCAACATAGTAATGTCTTCTGAATGGAAGTTTAGTTGAAAATTTAGCTTATTATAGCATGCATCCATTTTGTTATATATGTAGAGTGCAGGTTAATAAGAATGGGAGCTGCATAAAGAAGAGGTGGGAGAATGTAGAATGAAGCTATGGTTTACCTAGCAAATTCTAAGATAAATGGATTAGCTTAATAAAGTGCATCAAGTTTTTAGTGTTTTTTAATGACTTGAAGAATATAATGCCCACATGCTAGGTTCCAATCTATAGTAACACTCAGCATTTTTTTCTGTCATACTTTCGTTTGACACAATGCTAATGGTCTGTTATTGGTTTTGATACTGTTTTTGTAAAAATGTTATTAGCTTGGTTTTTGATGCATTTAAGATTAAGATGGAGGTTTGTAACCATGATTCAACAGATGAGAAGGATTTTTTAAAATGTTTTTATTGAATTTTAACAAAAAGTGCTAACATTTAATAATTAAAAGGAAATATTTCACAAACTTAAAACCAAATAAAAAATTGTTTCTGAAACGCAACAAACAAATATTTGCAAGAGTGTCTACTAAATAAAAAAAATTTAAGATTTTAGCAGATGAAAATTATCCTGAGAATATTAATCATTGTTTACTTAATAGTTCTTTTAGACTATTCCAAGAATTATATGATGAAGTTATTCTGGTAGACCTTGTCTTAATAGTTGTAAGTTCCAGATGACAAACATCAGTAGAGATGTTGGAAAATTAATTGAAGGAGGGAGTAGAATCATTCCTCCAATTTCTTATTATAACTTTTCTTGCAATTGCTACAATACTCCATAACAAATGATATTTCAATATTTTAACACAATCAGGTATTGCAGTATTAAATAAAAGTAATGATTAAGTTAATGAAAAGTTATCAGTAAAAAGAGCTTGCAGGGATAAATTAATCTGATTCCAAAATGGTTTAAGTATAGGACAATCAAAAAAAACATATGTTGCCAGTCTGCTTTAGGGTCTAATGTACATCTCCAACAAATTGTCTTATTTTTAGATATGAATTCAGTTATTTGTGGTATAATAAAACAACTATGTAAGACTGTCTATCTAAATATTCTCCATTTAAGTGAACAAGTAGTTTGTTTTGATGATGATAAAATTAAGTTTTTATCCTCATCATTACAATCTTTATTATTTATGAGTTTAAAGTAATTTCAATAGCTATCTTCATTACATTCCAATTCTTTTTAATCACTTTATCAATTTTAGAAAGGAGACTTTCTCCAGATGTTTTTGATTGTATCAAAAAACATAAAAGTTAAATTATCCTATCAATAGAATATTTTACTGTTGGTTGCCTAACTTTAAGTATGTCTTCAACTGATTGTATGCAATTTTGAACATGCAACCATTATCTTTATCAAAATCAAAATTATTAATTACATATTGAAAAGAGTACATTTTTTTCTTTATTCATTAACTAAGGCCAATATATCAAAGTATTTTCTTTAAAAGTGTCCATTGTGGATAATTTTAATGTAGAAATGTTATCTTGAGTATAAGCTATTGGAAAAATAAGAACTATCCATGCTTTGTACATTGGATTCTTATAAATATCTCAAGGTATTCACTAAAATAGAAAAATAAGAAGCGTTTATTGTTTGCTTAAAAAATATTTAAGAGAAAGACTTCCTTGAAATTATTTCCATTTAGCAGAATAAATATTATTTGACCAAAGCACAATTGTCTAAATAATAGATGATAAAGAGTACAGTTCCAGATCTGGTAAAACATTACCAATTTCTAGTGTGATGAATTAAAGCTATTCTGGGTTTATTAGGATATCATAAGAATTTTAATATTAAAGAATTAAAGTTTTTTATGCAACTTTTAGGGGGAGGTAGAGATAATGTTTGTAATATATATAAGATTTTAGGTAAGATAATCATTTTATTATGAAAAGTCTCTCATCCATTGCAAAAATATTCCATTTATTTTTAAGATTTTCTATCAAAGTTATACTGTTATTATTATTAATGGTTATTATTTTATTAATATTATCAGTTATTGTTATTCCTAAGTAATTTATTTTTATTGTCTTGCACTATTTATTTATTAAATCTTTTTTTGATATTCATACTGTTTAAGTTTATAGCCAACATTTCTGTTTTATTTTCATTAAATGTAAAACCAGATTTCTTTGGAAAAATTTCCATTGCTTTGAAAACTGTTGAAAGTGAATTATTACATTCATTAATCATTATAAGAATATCATCTGCAAACAGTTAAATCTTGGAAGATAAATTATTGTCTGTTTGAATCCCTTTAATATCTGGTGATGGTCTTATCATTGTCAAATGGTTCTATAAAGTAAAAAGCAAAGGAGAGAGTGGACATTCTTGTTTGGTTCCTTTAGCAATCTTAATTGGTTGTGAAGTGCATGAGACAATTTTTGTATAAGCTAGAGAATTAAAATAAAGATGATTAATAAGAAGAACAAAATTACTTGAAATATTATTTTCTTCTAGAACCAATGAAAAATAATTCCAATTGCCCAAATCAAAGGCACTATTAATATCTAAACGTACTAAAGTTAATTTCTCAGTTGTTCTATTTGCATAGTCTATTATGTTAGAATGTCCTTGATATTATCATAAGAATTTCTATTTAAAATAAAGCCAGTTTGATCATCATTAATTAAAGTTGGAAGAAACAGTTTTAATCTATTAGCATAAATAGTCATAAACAATTTATAATCTATGTCCAGCAAGGAAATAGGTCTATAAGATGAGCATTTTACTGAGTCTTTGTCTGGTTTTAATATTGGATATATAAGAATATATTTCCAGGAAGGAGGTATATTTACTAGATCTTTAACTAATTTAAAAAATGTTAATGAATATGTCTAAGGTTTCTTTTGGCATTAACTTATAACGTTCAGGAATAATGCTGTCATTACCAGGTGCTTTATTGAGTATTAATCTATTAATTTGGGCTTTTAATTCAGAAAATGAAATAGGTCTTGCAATAATTTTCACTTGTTCATCTGTTAGTTTCTTTTTGATATAATTTCTGATAATTTTTTTATTTCCTCTTTAGATTATTATAATTTATTGCATTAAAATGATTTCTAAATTCTTTCACAATATCTTCAGTTTCAGTAGCCATTCTTTTTGGAGAATACATTTCTTTAATGTGTATGTTTTTATTAAATAATTTTGCCCTGGCAGCCAACTTATGCATTTACTTAGGGTTAACAGAATATTTGCCTATTTTAAATGGTTTACTATTGAAATCCTTTAGTGCTGGTGATCAAAAGGCATGTGTTCTAAAGGCACTTAAGGGAACAGTGTTGAACCAGACTACAATGAATACATAATACCAAATGTACAGCGAAATTCAGTAGTCTGAGTTCGATACTATAAGTGGAGATCGTGATACAGAGAGGAACAGGGAATTTGCCCATTTCCTCACTGTAGTGCAATCTCAGAGTTGGAATACATTATTTTCAGGGGCTGTGGAGGTGCAGGGGGCTTGCCCCCCTGCAAAACAGTAAAAATCATGTGCTGTTTATTTGATGGTCCAATGGTAAGTACAGTGCATAGCTTGGGTAACTGATATCAACTAAGACTTTATTGAATACTTTGAACTATGGTGAATGAATGATTAATTCAGTTCAAGGATTGTGCCTTTTTGATGGTATGTACTTCTACATTTTAACTCAACATTTTAATTGGTCGAACGTTGCATTTTCCAGATTTCAATAGTAAACCTTTTAAACTTTTCCAAATTAATCATAGTCTTATGAGTCAAACTCTCTAAACATTTACTATTTAGATTATTTCTTCTACCATATTTGTATTTGTTTTTTGATTGTCTAGTTTTAACCTATTTTATCTTGTAGATCAAGTAGGTCCTTGTCCCATAGTTTCCTCTTTACAACATACAAATTCATAATTCTACCATATAAAAATGCATTTAAAGCATCTCATAAAAATATTTCAGGTATATCATTTGTATGATTCATTTCAATAAAATCCTGAGTTTCTTTTAAGAAAAAATGTTGAAATATTTTAAATTAGTTATATAGGTAGGTACATGCTTGCTAGGGATATAGTTGCTATATTTTAGAATTAGATCAAAAGTTAGAGCATTATGATCTGATAGAGGACAAGATACAGCCTTAACCTTGTCTAGACTGTTTATTAGATCATTCAATATATAAATTGTATCTATTCTAGCTTGAGTTCCATGCCTATGTAAGTAATAAGTGAAATAAAGTGAATCTGAATCTGCAAGCTCATGTATGTATTTAATATGTAATAAGTCTATAAACTTTATTAGTTCTTTAGCTGGAGGAGATAGCTTTCTCTTTTTATTAGTATTAGTATGATTATCTTTTAGAATACAATTAAAGTCACCTGCCAAGATAAATATTAACTTTTGAGATTTGAATAATTTGTTCAAGATGTTAACAGTCCTAATTCCTATTCCTGGAATCCAATATAAATAAATAAAGGTATATAGTTTCATATTAATTTCAATAGTTACTGAACAATGCCAAGCTTTATCATCATTATATAAACTAACAATCTTAGGAAGAGGTAAAGTATTTCTCCACAAGATAACCCCCCTCCCCTTTTTTCTGATTATAATGAAAGCTAGATAAAACAGAATGAATATTAGACAGCTCGATAAAACAGAATTAATATTAGAATTACACCGATATATCAGATTGTAATAAGTGAGTCTCCTGCAGAAGGATAATTTAGGAATTGAATATCTTTAAAATTGTAAGTTTCCTCTCTTACAACCATTATTTAAACCACTAATATTTAAAGAGATGCATTTAAAGTGTGACATATGTTTGGTGCAACACATCTACATACAAAATTATCATAAATTCCAAATAGTTGTTATATCTTTGAATCACTTCCCGTCTTAAAAACAGTTTATATGAAAAAGTATAATCATTAGTATTAAATAAGTTGACTTTAATAGGTTTAGTAGACACACATAAGCAACAAATAACATACTTATATTGTAAACAAACTTTTGTAAAACTCTCCATATCCCACATGGAGTCTACAACTCCCTGTTTGAATAGTAAAACTATCCAAACATTCCCACCCATTTATAAACATGGGACAAAATACTCTCTCCTATATTTATGAAGTATTTTCATTTTAGACATGAAAATAAAGTATTTTAAATTATAGTGTCCTCATATATTATATTTATTTTTAAATAAAATGACATTATAATGCTTGTGAAATACTACTAAAAAAATTCAGAGACCATCATTATTTCTTTAGCAAAAGGAGCCTAAAAATTGTAATATATCCTATTAGAGCAATATAACTCACTTCAGTTGTCTTCTTCTTTCAGCTTTTTCCCGGTTAGGGGTCGCCACAGCGGATCACCTGTCCGCTCATGATTGGCAGTGGAGTTTTACGGTGTCAAGTTGCCAGCCCAGCACCCAACCTTCCACAGAAGGCACACACATGCACACACTCACACCTAGGGCCAATTTAGAGTGTCCAGTCCACCTACAGCATGTCTTTGGGATGTGGGAGGAAACCGGAGCACCCGGAGGAAACCCACACAACCACAGGGAGGACATGCAGACTCCGCACAGAAGGCACCCCAGCCGAGGATCGAACCAGAGAATCTCTTGCTGTGAGGTGACAATGCTAACCGCTGCACCACTGTGGCCACCCAATATAACTCACTTCAGTAATTGTATATTATATAAACTTCAATAGTAAAGGAAACAGGAAGATTATTATCCATGAAGATCAATCAGTATATGTAGATTATTTATAGCATTGTTACATTATACCATTCAGTGTTCAATCATCTGACCATATGTCTATTTACCATAGTATTCTATATTATTTTAATATTCACAGCTTCCTCAGCTATGCTTCTTGATTGTCAGAAATATCAAATTAATACGTCAGATAAGGAAATAATTACATATCTAATAAATTATCCCAACAATCTGATATTGCCTTTGGCTAATATTCACTCAATTACCTGCAGTGAATATAAATAAAGTCTGCCTTTAGAAATGTTTGTGAGTGAATTAATCTAAATATGTTAAATATTAGCTTGTCAGAATTTAGTCACAAATATAAAAGCATTTAAAATTGTCACCAAATGTGTAATTCAATAATACAAGTGAAAACATTTTAGTAATTCTACTTTCAAATTTAAAAAAAATAATGAAATCTATTAACATATCAGGAATGAGAACCTATTAGCTATAACAACATTTAAACATTGTGTTGTAGAGTTGTTTTTTTTTTTTTTTTTTTTTTTGTCGCTGGTTATGATCTGGAGAGTGAGTGTTATATGGAGGGCATCAGCTGCAGAGCCTAGGACTCATGTGCTGTGTGCTAGGAAATGCTTTGGTATGTTTACTGCTTTGATTTGTTGGCTGTGTTGCGTTGGTGGCTTCGTTGTTCTTTGTGTTTGGATGTGGTTGGGGAAGGAATTGTGCAAATGAATATCTGTTTCTTCAGTTAGGCTTTATCAACAATCGCTTGAGCAGTGTAAGCAAACATTTCTACACTCAAGCTTCCATATGAAGGTGACAATTTTTTAGTTATTGTTTTAGTTTTGAAAGATATATTTTTCCTACTGAAGTCATGAAAGATACTACGTAAGCAGAGATAAGTGGTTGTGAAGTCATCAGTCACTCAAATGGGAAAGAAGGCAGGTATTTTACTATTGTGTAGCACTTGCAGTTCTAATATTAAACAATCTTTTTAGCTAATTATACACTTTATTGTGTGTGGTCATCCTGTGCCTTATTTTTATATATAGACATTGAGTTGTTGACTTCCTTTTTATTTATTTATTTTTTATTAATATCAACTTGCATTGCCTCCTTATCTTTTGAAGAAGGACAAAGTGTTAATAAAAGCTATTTAGTAAATGTATTTGACAGTGTTCCACACAATGGAATTAAATTAGTTTTAGAAGTAGTATCCTTAATACATTTTCTCCAGACTCTAAGTGGTGAGTGAATTTTGTTTTCATATTTGCTTCAATGTTAAGATAAGTTTGGCTTTTTTAACTGTTAAAGGGATAGATTAAAAGAGAAGAGCAAACCAAACTGTATTGAATTTTTGTTTTATTTTGCAGTGGCTTGTAAATGGCTGAACTTTTACATAATTAACTAAGAAGTGAAGGTGGGCATATTGGAGGTTGTCCTCGAAAAGAAAAATAACATTTATTTAAATTTTGAGACAAATGTGGTTATTTCTCTCTCTCTCTCTCTCTCTCTCTCTCTCTCTATCCTGGATTTTATTTGGATTTAATATTTGCATTAGTGCTAATATGCATTTGAGTTTAACTTTTGAAGGATGCTATACATTGCTACAGCAAACCTTATTTTATTGTTTTTTTTTTCTTTCATTAGTTCAGTGTAGTCGTTTATACTGATATCATGCATCTAACTGAATATTCCCCTTAGTATGACATACACTTCTCATTTAATAGTAATCTTTCTTGAATGTTTTAAGCTTAAAATCCAGTTTCTATTTGCAGAACATTTACATACTAGTTGCAGCTGCAAACGAAACAACATTTCATCCAAAGCATGGCTAAACCTCAAGCACACACTAATTAAGTTATACCCACATTTCAGTTTAATAACAGGATTAACATCAGAAAAATGTACAAGCACTATGCCAGTTTACTTCATTGATCTCATAGCTGTATTGTAAGAGGTAAAACAAGTGTATTATATTGTGTGTGTGTGTGTGTGTGTGTGTGTGTGTGTGTGTGTGTGTGTGTGTGTGTGTGTGTGTGTGTGGTTAACAACAGAACCTGTGGGACAACAGGTTAGCTATGAGTACACACCCATTATATGTGGTATAATTAAGTACGAGTTCACCAACAATCTGGGCCTGTCCTCTAAGGTTACTCATGTAACTATACTATGTGTTGTGGTTCTGATTTGTGAGGGAAGCTAATTTTGTCACATATTGCTTTTACACATCACAACAAAAATATGTGCTTGTTTTAGCTGAGGAGATTGTGCCTCCATTTTAGGGGGCACCCTCACCCCAATTGCCACATAGCCATGTCCACCTCTTATTGTATAGCCTGCTAATGGCAGTTGTCCACCACACAGGTTTGCTGTGCCATGAGGGGCTCATATAACTCCTGTCAGGTACAGCTGAGTCTATGCAGTTGTACTGTATGCTTACATAATGCATTGGTGTAGAGATCTGCATACTCGCCTGTCCCATCTGAGGGGGGAGGTGGAGTCACGCTATGTAAACCATCCCATAGGAGGTAATATATTGCTTTGTTGAAATATATTTCTGTATTTTCTGCAAGGGGGGTTAAGTCTGATTGCTTTAATTAGACTGAACTTTGGCCAGATCTCACCAGGGAGGACCTTACAGTGGGTGGCTGCAGTGGTCACCCATATTGGTAAACACATGAAGCACTACATTGGCTCCCCTTATGGGTATGTCATGCCACTGGTCCAGTGCATTGTAATTAAGGATGTGGACTAACCTTTGTGCAAGTGAGCTTCAGCAAGACTAAGCAACATAGCTGGTGGTTACTTAATGCCACTCCAAACCATGGTATACTGATATATCTCGATAGACACAAGTACATTCAAATAAGCACAATGGGTGCCATGGAGCTGCTCCTGTAGCTGGTGATGGCTTGATGAGATGCTCCAGGAAAATGTAGTGTTTCACTAAATCTGGATGTGTATCTATCCTTAATGAATATGTATACACCATCTGCATTACCTTGCACACTGTCATTTTGAGGTCTGGCCATGTGGAAGGATGTGTAGTCTGGTATAGCTGTGCTGCTGTCCACAGCCTTGAACCAGGTATCTTTGACTGCACAAATGTCTGCATATTCCAAGGTGGGGACACCTTCCACATAATGGGGTTTAGTGTTGCCATTCCTAGTGTGCAGTAGCATAACCATGATGTTGTATGAAGATGGCATTCTCATTGGAAAGTTTTCCTGCAGATAGTGCCTATAAGATGCAATGTCGGGGGTGTCAGTAGCCTTGGCCAGTACTCAAAATCTCACGGATGAGAGATGAAGAGCATCTCTGGCAAGTCACTGACATCTGTTGAGCAAGTCATCCCATGCAGACATGTAGTGGATTCAATTGCAAGGACACCACACACTAAGTCAATTATTGACATCCATCATTTTCCATGTGTATTGAGCCATCGTCCTTGGTGAGGGTCAAATGCAGCTGAAAGCTATGGGCATACCCCAGGGAGACATAAAGTATTTAAGCTCAGTCATGTGCTGGCAAACAGTCTGATGACATACGTCCCTAGTCGTATACACCTGCAAGAAATATGATGTCAACCAACATTTATATACTGCAACAAACAAACCATGCCTGAAATCAATTAACCAGTTCTTAAAGGGACATTAGTTCATGATATATAAAACCTATGCAAAAAAAAAAAGTCTAAAAGTGCCTAAAAATGTATTAGATAAATAATATATAAAAGTATACAAAATATGCATAAAAGTGTGTAATGACACTTATTAAACTTCATCTTTATATATGTATAAACAACATCCACCTTCAGTGTTTCAAAGGGCATGACTTCAGAAAAGGCTTTAGTGTGAAAGCCCCATTTAAGCCTGATGGTTTTTCAGCATTAAAAAGCAAAATCGATTTCTGTTCTGCCCCTTCAGTCTGATTAACCAAATCACCACCTCTCATGCTAGCATCTAGAACTTGTAAGACCATAAACCTGAAATTATATTCAACACTATAATGAATAACACGATGTGCTAGAGCATTTGTATCTTTCTTATTATCAATGCCTCTATGATGCTCAAGTATTTTGTCTTTTAGACTTCTGTTCATCTTACCTATATAAAAAGTATGACACACATGGCAGAAAGCAAACTCTATTCATTGATCTGCAAACTGCATAAAAGTCCAATTCTTTTTTGAACTTTAGAATAGGATGGACATAAACCTGTGCAGAATGAATATACTTGCAAGCAGATCATCTCCTGTATGAGAATGTGCCCAATCTACTGGATTCAACCCCGGCCATATACTGTTGGGTATTATAACAAAGATGTTTCCTAAGAGATTTGTTATTTCTGAATGAGAAACGTGGTGCTTTACCAATAACTCCTTTTAATTCATCTATGGTATGCAATATACCCCACTTCAACTTAATAATGTCACAGTACCTGTTAACATCACAGGAATATTGCAGGGAAACCCTGAAAGTATCAGTGTTCAAAGTAGAAGTGTTGGGACGTGTGCTAACCACCCCCTCAGTGAAATAAGGCTTACATCTACCTGCCGTCTCATTCCAAGCATCAAATATACAAAAATCAATTTCAGCTTCTTTATAACCCCTACTAAGAAAGTCCTTCTTAAGGGATTCTAAAGCCAGTTGCAAGCTTAAATCATTGTTGTACAACCTCATCAAATGATAAACCTGGCCTTTAAGTACGTTTCGTGTGACATGTCTGGGGTGCATGCTGTTCTTATATAAATAACTGTTTTTTCTAGTTGGTTTTTTATATACACTCATGGATATGCTTCTTAAATCTGGCTTGCTAAGTTTGACATCTAAAAATTCAATCTCTTCAAATGAGTAGTTATAAGTAAAGCTTAGAAAATCTGTAGTGGTATGCATATAAGCGATAAAGGCCTTCAGTTCATCCAAGGTGCCATGCCATAACAAAAACAAATCATCCACAAAACGAACATACCAAAGAATGTGTTCATAAAAAAGCATTGTTATCTAGGATATTTGTGATCTCCCATTGTACTAAAGCCAGGTTGGCATAGCTATTGGCACAAGCAGTCTCCATAGCCATGCCAACCTTCTGCAGAAAAAAACTCTTTTTCAAAAACACAGACATTATTCTCTATTACTGTGTCTAAAGATGAACAGATGAGTTTCACTTTATCATCTGAGAAACACTTTTTGTCATTCAAAAAAGCTCTGATACTTTCGATACCCCAATCATTAGGAATAACTGAAAACAGAGACTCGTTGTCAAGCGTAACAAACATATATTCATTTACAAGGTTAGCACATCTAGCATATAGTATTTTTAGGAAAGATTTAGTGTCTTTAAGTATGGTGTCACAATCTTCTAGCAGGGGATGTAAAGTTTTTTCAACAAAAATGGATAACGGCTCCATACACCACCCCTTCCCAGAAACTATGGGTCACATAGGTCGACAAGATAAATCCTTGTGAATCTTTGGGAGGCTGTATTATTGGAACTAATGGATGGTCAACATTAAAATATTTAAAAAGTTCTTCATTGATTAGACTTGTCATCAATAAATCAAAAACTATAATTGAAACTTTCTCTAACACGCCATTCACAGTGTTACTGGAAGTACATACATAAGTGGTCACATCATAAAGTAATTTCTTCATCTGTTCTACATACAAATCTTTGTCTAATACTACTATATTACCACCTTTATCAGCACGGTCTGACTTCCACTGAATGCATCTCTTTTAACTCATTCAGTGCAGCAATGTCATCTTGTGACATATTACAGAAGTTAGGTTTAGTGCCTTTCTAAATTAAGTCACGAAACTGTGTCTCACCTAAATCAATAAAAACGTGTACTGTGGGGTGTGGTACTGGAATAAAAGTACTTGGTTTCATAAATAGATTTGTTTCAGGTAGGGCGCTGCCCTCAAACATTGTCTTTAATGTTAAAGACCTACCCAAAAGTCTAATGTCTTTAAGCATTTCGGTCGGATCTGCTTGTCTAGCCAGGATGAATGATAATCCCTTATTAAGTAAAGACAACTGAGCTACAGTTGATTAATCTCCCATATGTAGCCTGGTGACATGGACAGCAATGTGTCTCAAGATGTAATTACCTATGAATAATAGGTTTGATTTTGTGTTTTGCCTCAGGTGTTTGACTGGTGAGACAGTAGTGCATGCACTATTATGTGTACTGTACTCTCCAGAGGTAGGATTTCCTGAGGTGTCTGCTGTTTGGGAATGTGTCTGGTAAGGAGCTGCACACATGCAGGTCTGTGTGATGTGGGTGTGGGTGGTGCAGGAGGTGAGCTGTGCATGTTGACAAAATGCACATTGCCATATGTACTGACTGCTGTGTGAGACACCATGGAATCAATGTTTGAAGCACAGTCACATCTGTCACTCACTGAGTTTGTGTGGCATAGGAGTAGAGGGGTGGAGACACTTTTCACATCTCATCAGCAGTCATTGATAATGCCATTAGCAATACAGTCATGCTTGTGTGCACATCACAGTATGCCGTTATTAGGCAGTGTCATGACAGATGGTGAAATGTAATATGTCAGCTTTATGTAGGCCCTGTAAGGTACCCCTAAGCGAACACCTATTTATCGACCCCTAATCAGCGAAAATCACTTCAGCAATTCACTGACTTTACTAAGGGCAATGAAATAGTTGCCAGAAGCACAGCAGACAACTACATAACTTTGCCCTTTTCTCCACTGAAGTGTGATCTCGGAGTTGCTATATATAGTTAGAGGGGGATGGTTCGAGTGAACTATAAGTGGGTCTGTTGTGCTTCAGGCAACTATTTCATTGCCCTTAGTAAATTCAGTGAATCGCTGATGTGATTTTTGCTCATTAGGTGTCGATGAATAAGTGTTCACCGGAATAACATTTCAGCAAACTAATATAGACCTAGTGTAACAAATCTGGAGATCAATGACATGTCATCATTACAGTTCTAAGAAAGGCTTAATGCTTTAATCCCCATTCCCCCTAATTATATTCACACATATGCCTCATGTTCAAAACAAAAAGGTTGCATACCTGATAGAGTACAATACTGCTCTGTTGATCTGTGCAGATATATAAAGTTCTTGGCAACACATTTACTGTCTGAAGGAAGTCTCATACAGACTGGTTCCTCTAGCCACCTGTTTGCCTTTTTAACATGGTTCTCATTACCAGGTGATTGGCTCTTAACCAATCTGTGGATTCTGAAATGCTAATTGCAGCCAACACAGCTGATTTGCAGTATAAACAGCGAGTAACATGCAACCCCAGAAAAAGATATAAGGCCTTCATGTAGATTAGAAGCCCTTTCTGATACGTTGTGTTGCACATTCTTGGGGTCAAGTTACTATTTCATTACAGACAGTATGTCTATAACAGCTACTTTTACATACAGATGTGTGTGCTACAGGCTGCAGCTGATGCTGCAGGTAGTAGGCATAGACAGAGTGTGTGAACACTTTAGAGGACAACAAGTTGTAAGCGTAACTGTGGGAGCTGTAGCAGGCCTGTTGTAGAGGCAGAGCCAGAGTGAGGGTACCCATTCCACAGCAAATTAAAGCATGTGTGTAAGATAAGTAAGTTAGGCAACAGTATCAGCAACAGAGTACTAGACAATATGTTTGTTGTGTCCTTGAGCAACATAGGGGGTAAATATGCCATTATATCAACCATTTGGGCAACTGTCAGGCCATGTGTTATATTATGGTAGGCATTTTGAACGTGTGTGCTGGCAGTCGTTGTTACTAGCAGGACCTCCATATGTATATTTTAGTTGTGCAGCTGTGCTAATCTGTAATATCATTATGAAATGATTGTGTGCTGCACTCTGATATTAGTGGGCCTCATGTGCATTACCCAAGATAAAATCCTCTGTGAATGCATATCAGTCCATGACCTGACACTTTATGCATTTATAATGTTGCTAATAGGGATATGTCAAGTGTGTTCCTATCTGCAGGCCTGTGACTTCCATCAGTAAAAAGCAGACATTTCATTTGAAATGCATTATGTGGATAAACAGTGCATGATTCAGTCATTTATTGATGGCTTCACAATAACATAATTTAAATGCTACACACCACTGGACTTGAACCTAGGATTAAGTGTGGCAAAACTTACTGTTTGCATCGTATTATACTGAGATACTGAGTCATTGTTACAGTATTTGTATTTGTGAAGGTATAAGTGCACACACACAGTCTGTGACATACCTGCATCACATCCATTTATATGTCCCTGGCTTTATAGGGATGTAATTCTCCACCAGAGTCCCAGTTTAACATGTATTTTGCCATTAATGTTTTAGCAGGTAGACTTGTATATGTTGTGCTTAAAAGTGCCAGTTTACCTGCTGTTAGAGACCTCAGTAACATTCATTAGTCTTTGTCTGGCTTTCTAGTGGTGTAGTTCTGTAACAGACTTGAAATTACACTCCCAGTTTTTCCATTACTTTTTCAGCAAGTTTGCGCAATGCAGTGGGATGCACAGCTCTCCTTACACAGGCTTAAGTACGGTAACTTGCAATTACTATGTTTTGCTTATGTTTTGCTTAAACCACCTGTCCTCCTAGGTTACTTATGTAACTATACTGTGTTGTGGTTCTGATTTGTGAGGGAAGCTAATTTTGTCACATATTGCTTTTACACATCACAACAAAAATATGTGCTTGTTTTAGCTGAGGAGATTGTGCCTCCATTTTAGGGGGCACCCTCACCCCAATTGCCACACAGCCATGTCCACCTCTTATTGTACAGCCTGCTAATGGCAGTTGTCCACCACACAGGTTTGCTGTGCCATGAGGGGCTAATATTCCTCCTGTCAGGTACAGCCGAGTCTATGCAGTTGTACTGTATGCTTACATAATGCATTGGTGTAGAGATCTGCATACTCGCCTGTCCCATCTGAGGGGGGAGGTGGAGTCATGCTATGTAAACCATCCTGTAGGAGGAAATATATTGCTTTGTTGAAATATATTTCTGTATTTTCTGCAAGGGGGGTTAAGTCTGATAGCTTTAATGAGACTGAACTTTGGCCAGATCTCACCAGGGAGGACCTTACAGTGGGTGGCTGCAGTGGTCACCCATATTGGTAAACAGATGAAGCACTACATTGGCTCCCCTTATGGGTATGTCATGCCACTGGTCCAGTGCATTGTAATTAAGGATGTGGACTAACCTTTGTGCAAGTGAGCTTCAGCAAGACTAAGCAACACAGCTGGTGGTTACTTAATGCCACTCCAAACCATGGTGTACTGATATATCTCGATAGACGCAAGTACATTCAAATAAGCACAATGGGTGCCATGGAGCTGCTCCTGTAGCTGGTGATGGCTTGATGAGATGCTCCAGGAAAATGTAGTGTTTCACTAAATCTGGATGTGTATCTGTCCTTAATGAGTATGTATACACCATCTGCATTACCTTGCACACTTTCATTTTGAGGTCTGGCCATGTGGAAGGATGTGTAGTCTGGTATAGCTGTGCTGCTGTCCACAGCCTTGAACCAGGTATCTTTGACTGCACAAATGTCTGCATATTCCAAGGTGGGGACACCTTCCACATAATGGGGTTTAGTGTTGCCATTCCTAGTGTGTAGTAGCATAACCATGATGTTGTATGAAGATAGCATTCTCATTGGAAAGTTTTCCTGCAGATAGTGCCTATAAGATGCAATGTCGGGGGTGTCAGCAGCCTTGGCCAGTAATCAAAATCCCACGGATGAGAGATGCAGAGCATCTCTGGCAAATCACTGACATCTGCTGAGCAAGTCATCCCATGCAGACATGTAGTGGATTCCCTTGCAAGGACACCACACACTAAGTCAATTATTGACATCCATCATTTTCCATGTGTATTGAGCCATCGTCCTTGGTGAGTTTCAAATGCAGCTGAAATCTATGGGCATACCCCAGAGAGATATAAAGTATTTAAGCTCAGTCATGTGCTGGCAAACAGTCTGATGACATACGTCCCTAGTCGTATACACCTGCAAGAAATATGATGCCAACCAACATTTATATACTGCAAAAACCAAACCATGCCTGAAATCAATTAACCAGTTCTTAAAGGGACATTAGTTCACCATATATAAAACCTATGCAAAAAAAAAAAAGTCTAAAAGTGCCTAAAAATGTATTAGATAAATAATATATAAAAATATAAAAATATGCATAAAAGTGTGTAATGACACTTATTAAACTTCATCTTTATATATGTATAAACAACATCCACCTTCAGTGTTTCAAAGGGCGTGACTTCAGAAAAGGCTTTAGTGTGAAAGCCCCATTTAAGCCTGGTGGTTTTTCAACATTAAAAAGCAAAATCGATTTCTGTTCTGCCCCTTCAGTCTGATTAACCAAATCACCACCTCTCATGCTAGCATCTAGAACTTGTAAGACCATTAACCTGAAATTATGTTCAACACTATAATGAATAACACGCTGTGCTAGAGCATTTGTATCTTTCTTATTATCAATGCCTCTATGATGCTCAAGTATTTTGTCTTTTAGACTTCTGTTCATCTTACCTATATAAAAAGCATGACACACATGGCAGAAAGCAAACTCTATTCATTGATCTGCAATCTGCATAAAAGTTCAATTCTTTTTTGAACTTTAGAATAGGATGGACATAAACCTGTGCAGAATTAATATATTTGCAAGCAGATCATCTCCTGTATGAGAATGTACCCAATCTACTGGATTCAACCCCGGCCATATACTGTTGGGTATTATAACAAAGATGTTTCCTAAGAGATTTGTTATTTCTGAATGAGAAACGTGGTGCTTTACCAATAACTCCTTTTAACTCATCTATGGTATGCAATATACCCCACTTCAACTTAATAATGTTACAGAACCTGTTAACATCACTGGAATATTGCAGGGAAACCCTGAAAGTATCAGTGTTCAATGTAGAAGTGTTGGGACGTGTGCTAACCACCCCCTCAGTGAAATAAGGCTTACATCTACCTGCCCTCTCATTCCAAGCATCAAATATACAAAAATCAATTTTAGCTTCTTTATAACCCCTACTAAGAAAGTCCTTCTTAAGGGATTCTAAAGCCAGTTGTAAGCTTAAATCATTGTTGTACAACCTCATCAAATGATAAACCTGGCCTTTAAGTACATTTCCTATGACATGTCTGGGGTGCATGCTGTTTTTATATAAATAACTGTTTTTTCTAGTTGGTTTTCTATATACACTCTTGGATATGCTTCTTAAATCTGGTTTGCGAAGTTTGACATCTAAAAATTCAATCTCATCAAATGAGTAGTTATAAGTAAAGCTTAGAAAACCTGTAGTGGTATGCATATAAGTGATAAAGGCCTTCAGTTCATCCAAGGTGCCATGCCATAACAAAAACAAATCATCCACAAAACGAACATACCAAAGAATGTGTTCATAAAAAGCATTGTTATGTAGGATATTTGTGATCTCCCATTGTACTAAAGCCAGGTTGGCATAGCTATTGGCACAAGCAGTCTCCATAGCCATGCCAACCTTCTGCAGAAAAAACTCTTTTTCAAAAACACAGACATTATTCTCTATTACTGTGTCTAAAGATGAACAGATGAGTTTCACTTTATCATCTGAGAAACACTTTTTGTCATTCAAAAAAGCTCTGATACTTTCGATACCCCAATCATTAGGAATAACTGAAAACAGAGACTCGTTGTCAAGCGTAACAAACATATATTCATCTACAATGTTAGCACAACTAGCATATAGTCTTTTTAGGAAAGATTTAGTGTCTTTAAGTATGGTGTCACAATCTTCTAGCAGGGGATGTAAAGTTTTTTCAACAAAAATGGATAACGGCTCCATACACCACCCCTTCCCAGAAACTATGGGTCACATAGGTGGACAAGCTAAGTCCTTGTGAATCTTTGGGAGGCCGTATTATTGGAACTAATGGATGGTCAACATTAAAATATTTAAAAAGTTCTTCATTGATTAGACTTGTCATCAATAAATCAAAAACTATAATTGAAACTTTATCACGCCATTCACAGTGTTACTGGAAGTACATACATAAGTGGTCACATCATAAAGTAATTTCTTCATCTGTTCTACATACAAATCTTTGTCTAATACTACTATATTACCACCTTTATCAGCAGGGTCTGACTTCCACTGAATGCATCTCTTTTAACTCATTCAGTGCAGCAATGTCATCTTGTGTCATATTACAGAAGTTAGGTTTAGTGCCTTTCTAAATTAATTCACGAAACTGTGTCTCACATAAATCAATAAAAACTTGTACTGTGGGCTGTGGTACTGGAATAAAAGTACTTGGTTTCATAAATAGATTTGTTTCAGGTAGGGCGCTGCCCTCAAACATTGTCTTTAATGTTAAAGACCTACCCAAAAGTCTAATGTCTTTAAGCATTTTGGTCGGATCTGCTTGTCTAGCCAGCATGAATGTTAATCCTTTATTAAGTAAAGACAACTGAGCTACAGTTAATTCATCTCCCATATGTAGCCTGGTGACATAGACAGCAATGTGTCTCAAGATGTAATCACCTATGAATAATAGGTTTGATTTTGTGTTTTGCCTCAGGTGTTTGACTGGTGAGACAGTAGTGCATGCACTATTATGTGTACTGTACTCTCCAGAGGTAGGATTTCCTGAGGTGTCTGCTGTTTGGGAATGTGTCTGGTAAGGAGTTGCACACATGCAGGTGTGTGTGTGATGTGGGTGTGGGTGGTGCAGGAGGTGAGCTGTGCATGTTGACAAAATGCACATTGCCATATGTACTGACTGCTGTGTGAGACACCATGGAATCAATGTTTCAAGCACAGTCACATCTGTCACTCACTGTGTTTGTGTGGCATAGGAGTAGAGGGGTGGAGACACTTTTCACATCTCATCAGCAGTCATTGATAGTGCCATTAGCAATACAGTCATGCTTGTGTGCACATCACAGCATGCCGTTATTAGGCAGTGTCATGACAGATGGTGAAATGTAACATGTCACCTTTATGTAGGTCCTGTAAGGTACTCCTAAGCGAACACCTATTTATCGACCCCTAATCAGCGAAAATCACTTCAGCAATTCACTGACTTTAATAAGGGCAATGAAATAGTTGCCAGAAGCACAGCAGACAACTACATAACTTTGCCCTTTTCTCCACTGAAGTGTGATCTCGGAGTTTCTATATATAGTTAGAGGGGGATGGTTCGAGTGAACTATAAGTGGGTCTGTTGTGCTTCAGGCAACTATTTCATTGCCCTTAGTAAATTCAGTGAATTGCTGATGTGATTTTTGCTCATTAGGTGTCGATGAATAAGTGTTCACTGGAATAACATTTCAGCGAACTAATATAGACCTAGTGTAACAAATCTGGAGATCAATGGCATGTCATCATTACAGTTCTAAGAAAGGCTTAATGCTTTAATCCTCATTCCCCCTAAGTATATTCACACATATGCCTCATGTTCAAAACAAAAAGGTTGCATACCTGATAGAGTGCAATACTGCTCTGTTGATATGTGCAGATATATAAAGTTCTTGGCAACACATTTACTGTCTGAAGGAAGTCTCATACAGACTGGTTCCTCTAGCCACCTGTTTGCCTTTTTAACATGGTTCTCATTACCAGGTGATTGGCTCTTAACCAATTTGTGGATTCTGAAATGCTAATTGCAACCAACACAGCTGATTTGCAGTATAAACAGCGAGTAATATGCAACCCCAGAAAAAGATATAAGGCCTTCATGTAGATTAGAAGCCCTTTCTGATACGTTGTGTTGCACATTCTTGGGGTCAAGTTACTATTTCATTACAGACAGTATGTCTATAGCAGCTACTTTTACATACAGATGTGTGTGCTACAGGCTGCAGCTGATGCTGCAGGTAGTAGGCATAGGCAGAGTGTGTGAACACTTTAGAGGACAACAAGTTGTAAGCGTAACTGTGGGAGCTGTAGCAGGCCTGTTGTAGAGGCAGAGCCAGAGTGAGGGTACCCATTCCACAGCAAATTAAAGCATGTGTGTAAGATAAGTATGTTAGGCAACAGTATCAGCAACAGAGTACTAGACAATATGTTTGTTGCGTCCTTGAGCAACATAGGGGGTAAATATGTCATTATATCAACCATTTGGGCAACTGTCAGGCCATGTGTTATATTATGGTAGGCATTTTGAACGTGTGGGCTGGCAGTCGTTGTTACTAGCAGGACCTCAATATGTATATTTTAGTTGTGCAGCTGTGCTAATCTATAATATCATTATGAAATGATTGTGTGCTGCACTCTGATATTAGTGGGCCTCATGTGCATTACCCAAGATAAAATCCTCTGTGAATGCATATCAGTGCATGACCTGACACTTTATGCATTTATAATGTTGCTAACAGGGATATGTCAAGTGTGTTCCTATCTGCAGGCCTGTGACTTCCATCAGTGAAAAGCAGACATTTCATTTGAAATGCATTATGTGGATAAACAGTGCATGATTCAGTCATTTATTGATGGCTTCACAATAACATAATTTAAATGCTACACACCACTGGACTTGAACCTAGGATTATGTGTGGCAAAACTTATTGTTTGCAACATATTAGACTGAGATACTGAGTCACTGTTACAGTATTTGTATTTGTGAAGGTATAAGTGCACACACACAGTCTGTGACATACCTGCATCACATCCATTTATATGTCCCTGGCTTTATAGGGATGTAATTCTCCACCAGAGTCCCAGTTTAACATGTATTTTGCCATTAATGTTTTAGCAGGTAGACTTGTATATGTTGTGCTTAAAAGTGCCAGTTTACCTGCTGTTAGAGACCTCAGTAACATTCATTAGTCTTTGTCTGGCTTTCTAGTGGTGTAGTTCTGTAACAGACTCGAAATTACACTACCAGTTTTTCCATTACTTTTTCAGCAAGTTTGCGCAATGCAGTGAGATGCACAGCTCTCCTTACACAGGCTTAAGTATGGTAACTTGCAATTACTATGTTTTGCTTATATTTTGCTTAAACCACCTGTTTTAAATAGCTGTGTGGCGTGGCAGGTTAATGCAGTGGTCTGCATGTATATTGGTCTTGGGTTCGAAATTGGGGACGTGTTTATTTGGTACGTATTTATTATCATTTAAAACACAAATATCATTATAGCTCCATTTAGCTAAGCTTAGTGATGCTGTGTGGGTTGCACAAACAATATTTAAAGAAAAGAAAAATGGGGAGATAGGACAGTGGTGAAATGGGGAGCCACCAGGGGGACAAACATAGTGAAAGGCAGGTAGGTATGTGCAAGAAGTGTGCAGGAAAGAACCATAGTTATCTATTCTTGGTACAGCAACAACTGTGCATTTTGACAGAATTTGTAGATAAATTTGTACTGTCATCCCTAGAGAGAGGAGTGAGGACAACCTAACTGCATTGTCAAGCCAATTGGACCAAATTATGTGTGTCTGGTGGACACGTGAGTGAAATGGATAGCTGTGTATGAGACGAGTTTTGGGGATAGGTGCCCATTTTTTTAAGGTGAGAGTGAAATGTTGGGGAAGGGACATAGGTACGTGTGGGGGAGGTAAGTTGGGAAGGTGAGCAAGCTTTTGCAGACAGATAAGACAGCAGACAGGGATGGTGTGTTATACAAGAGAGGGGTGAACACCTTGGATGGGGAGGGTGTTGTGGAATCTGAGTCTCAGGTACCTCCACGAGGTAGCAGTATGACTCAAGTCCCCACCCACAGGACTGTTGCACTGCTCCTTCATTGCCTCTGCAGGGGCAGTGGTGGAGGCTGGGCTCCTGGGTGAGGCTGTCCCACCAGGGTGGTCAGCATGCCCTCCATCTAGTGCAGGCAGCATCCAAAACCACGAAACACAATCCAGTGTGCCAATTCTGGCAGTTCATCGTGAGTGACAACACTCCCTCTGCCACTGCTCCCAGAGGGGGCAGAGCCCCATCCTGTGGGGTGGAACTACCTGATGCTGCAGGTAGTGCAGGGGCAGTAGAAGGGTACCATCAGGCTGGGTCCCAGACATGCTGGACTCCAGTGCCATTGGCAGGAGGCGCCAAGGTAGGTGGATCCCCTGGAACTGGCCAACCTTGTCGCACTGTAGTATATTAGTTATAACAATAAGTTAAGGTTATTAATAACCAAACCAATGTTAGCATTAAAATAATGAACATAATACTGATTAGTTCAAATGCATATTAAGGTACACAGCATTAAATAACATAACAGTAAGTATGTCAACAGCAAACCAGAATGAAATAACTCATAATGCCAACAAATAAGTTAGTTTAATGGAATATATTAATATTAAATCATAATTATAAATAACATTAACGTTAATGGCATTACCATTGATGACCAGCTAAAATTTGATCTTCACATTAACAATTGTATAAAAAAAAAAACACCAAAAGCTAGGACTACTGTACAGGAGCAACAAATTCCTAACTACTGAAGCTAGGAATTCTCTTACCCATGCCTACCTTCTACCATGCTTAACCTATTGTTCCCAGATACTCACAAATCTGAACTCCTCCCTACTTACCAAATTAGAATCAACCTACCACAAAATAGCTAGATTTTCAGCTCAACAAACATATAAATCTCGCCACTGTCTCTCCGTAAAATACCTGAGCTGGCCCTAACTACCTCACCTGTTCCTACAATCTCAACTCCAAATCATACACTCCATTCTATATCAGCCTGATTTCTGCCCAAGTCTATCTTTTCTCATCTCTCACTAATCCCCTACCAGACTTCCCTGAAGCTCAACCCAAGACCTACTAAAAATCCACAAACCCAAATCCAACGCAGGGTGCAACTTATATAGCAACCATCTCTCTATTGCATGAAAGAAACTCCCACTAGAAATATGGTCCCTGACTCACCCCAAACAATTTAAGCTAGCAACCAAAGACCACTTTAAAAAATACTGGTCCTGCCATTGTATTCACCCTCCCTGATTATTACCTATCTTTTATAGGGGAGTCAAACTAACTTACTAAAACTTACCACTCACTATTTCATCCTATGCTTCCTATGTAACCTCCAAAACTTCTTCTATGCTCTGCTCCCTGAAATTCTTATGTCATTCTAAGGGAATCCAGTATCTGTCTGCCTGGGATGACATGATCGACAGACCACGATGCTTTGCAAGAGATGGCCTGCACCTTTCACCCTTGGGATTCCGGATACTGGCAAAGGCTCTTGCCATCTCTGTAGTGCCTTTTTAGGCAGGGTTCAAATGACAAATTCACCACCATAACAGGTACAAGCAAGCAAAATCTGAGGGTAATGCTACTCAATGCTAGAAATCTAAACCTCAAAATGCACTCACTCGAGGCACTCCTTAAAATGGAGAACATCATCTGTGCAGTGACAAGAGACCTGGTTCAAAGCTCCAGAAAGCACCCCTGCATTACCAGGCTATAATTCATACCACACCTTTCGGCCACCTAACCCGGACTGAAACACTAAACGTGGAGGCATGTCCATATTCATTAAGGATATCCACACCTCCAGGCTAGTTGCTCAGCATAATGCATCCAAGATTATCCAAGTTCAACTAACTCTGGGCAAGACCGTAATCCAGATTGTAGCTTGCTACAGACCCCCCACCATGCCCCAGGATTCCCATTCCTCTCTTCTTGATACACTGGAAAATATTAGGGTACAACCCAACACCTTAATAATGGGTGGTTTCAACTACCCCACCATTAACTAGGAAAACTACTCATGTACCAACTCTTTTGCTCAACGTTTTCTGGAATTCATAAATTCCAGTGCCTTGGATCAACCTATCCACACTCTCACCAGGGGCAGAAATATCCTAGACCTGGTCATCACCAACATGAGCAACCAGTGTTCCACAACAGAGGTCAATTCCTCGTTGGTCAGATCGACCAGAAGCTAATCACCCTAGACATCCACATCCCGCCCCCACCCCTCATTAGGGAAACAACCGTAAAAAATTTCTCCAAAGCCAACTTCACGCTTTTTAAGACAGAAGTGGCAAACTTCACGACACTCATGCAGATGGACAATAGAGGTACTACTGCTGAATCCTATGCAAATGCACTTTATAAGCACTTACACGAATGCATGGATCATGCTATCCCTAACAGAACCAAGATGCTACCCTCCAAAAAAAGGAAGCCAATCTGGTGGTCTTCTGCCATGAACAAACTCTACAACAGACGAAAGAAACTGTTGCAAAAAAGAGTAACATCCCATGATTGGAGGAACTCCCTGGTCAGCCTCAATAAGAAGCTGAGATCCCTCATAAAATCCTCCAAAGCTAGTTATGAAAACAAAATTGCCACTGATTCTAAAGAGAACCACAAAGCATTCTATAGCTATGTCAAGAATGTCAATGGCAACATTCAGATCTGCTCTGAGTTACAGCACAATGGCACTAAATATACAGAACCAACTGATATTGCCAACATCCTGGCAGATAGGTTCAGTGCTAACTTTACACCCCTCTCATAGTTTCAGTGCTAACTTTACCCCCCCTCTCACCCCCTAATAGGCCCATATTTATACTGGAAGAATGCAAAGTTCCTGTAATCACAGTTGCACAGGTAAAAACTTCACTCTCCAAAGCCAAGAACACAGCATCCATGGGACCTGACAACATCCCCGGCTGCATTCTACACAAACTACAGAATGAACTGGCAGCCCCACATAAGTACCATGTTCAGTCATAGCCTCAACTCAGGCTTTGTGCCCACTGAACGGTGCACCGCAACGGTTATCCCACTCCACAAAGGGGGAGCCATGACAGACCTCGGGAACTACCGCCCCATTAGCCTGACGAACCTGGTCTGCTAAGCCATGGAATGTATCATCATGGAACTCATAAACAAAGACATTGGAGATCTCCAAACTCTGGACCCCACATAGTTCGAGTTTGTAAAAGGCAGCTCATGTCTCCTAAACCTGATAGACTTCTTTGAAGCAGTCACCAAGCCATACATGAGGGTAAGGTGGTTCACACAGCCTATATAGATCTCACCAAGGCGTTCGACACCATCCCCCACTCTGGAATTATAGATAAACTCACTAAGCTAGGTATAAATCCCTATGTCACAAAATGGGTTGCCAACTGGCTTACTGACAGAACCCACACTGTGAAAGTAGCAGACTCCAAATCAGACTTCAGACCAGTGACAAGTGGAGTACCACAGGGTTTAGTTCTGGGTCCTCTGTTGTTTGGTATCTACTTTTCTGAAGTACATACTAACACAGAAGGTCATTGGCTAACTAAGTTCGCAGATGACTGCAAACTAGGAGCCATAATCGAAACTCCTAATGATGTGGACATCCTACAAAAGGGCCTCACTGAGACAGATGCCTGGTGTCAAAGCCATGGCCTCAAGCTCATTGCCAAAAAGTGCACTGTCATCCCCTTTGTACCCATGAACTACCACATAGGCGGTAGTCTACTTAACACCGAAAGTATAATAAAAGACCTTGGGACACAGGTGGACAGTAGTCTCTCCTTTGATAATCACATCACCACAGTGGTCAGGAATCCTTCTATGTGGCCCACCTCATCACAAAAGGTTTCTCATCCAGAAAAAAAGAGGTCATTGTTCCTCTCTACTCATCACTCATTAGACCCATTATAGAGGACAACGCCCCTTTTGGTATGGACCTCACAAAACATCTACAACAACTGGAAAGGCCGCAGAAATACCTCAAAAAGAGGATTACTGGCCTCAAACAGATGCCCTATGCAGACCGTCTCAAAACAACTCCAGCTTTACTCCGTCACATATCGCCTAGTCAGAGGCAATCTCTGCCTAACATACAAAGCAATGTCAAACCCAGAGCTCTTGGACATGCTCCACTTAAAGAAATCCCAATCCCTCTGAGCTACATGCTCTAGGGACCTAAACCTTGTCATCACAATAAACAGAATACGCTGGAGGGATAGATTCCTATCCCTGAGACTTCCCACACTCTGGAACAAACTACCTATCAATGTCAAAAAGAGCTCCTCATTAGCACTCTTCAAGAAAAATATTTTGATTGGATGGGTAAATAGGAAATTCACCCCGGGGATCACTTCTGTGGTTCTGCTTGACAGGGGCACAGGAAAATAATTTTCTTGGGTGGCGAAAGGCAGGGTACCTTTTTGGCTAGGCTTATATAGGCCATAGGGCCAATAGCCTAGTACCAACCTATGAACCTATGAACCTATAACCTTTTAAATTTCTGCTACCCTGCATAGAAAACCTTATATTTACTCAACTCTCTTTTTAAACCAAAACATACAACTTATTCTACTTTTTTAACATTCTCCTTTTTGTTTATAGCATTGTTTTAACTATCAACAATATACATGCATGTAGTTTACGTATTTTAACTACCAAAATTCTCTGTTGCTATGTTTATTGAAATGCATCAGTATTGCTATTTTTATTGCATTGTATATCTTTGGAGCTTTTCTCCCCAGGCCTCCACTGAAAAAGGGCAAAAGCTCAGCCAGACACACCCAGTTAACAAATGTAAAATAATAAATTAATTAATTAATTAAGAAATTAAAGAAGATAAGGGGTGGGCAGACAGAGAAAACATACTATTAGTGAAGTAAAGGATGATATTAATACACAAACTGCTAATACAGTCTTCTACAGGTGTGCAGTGTCAGTTGTGAGTACAGTTACTCAAATTCTTCTATAGATGATTTAGCACTTACATATCTCTCAAGCTGTTAGCATGGGACAGTATGGGCCAAGCACTAACAAATTCAGGTAGACAACTGCACAGAACTGTTTCACATAATGTGTATCTATGTAACTACCAAGGTGTTCTGTACACAGATTTGAAAATACATTGCATTCCAGGGAATTATTTGTTTGCTAATCACAGACCAGACAGATTGGGCACTTGTCATCAAATTACGAAAAAATGTTTTTGTACATTAAGTAGATTAGACAGCCATCATGTCTTAGTTGGCAGGCCTGGGAGTAGAACCAAAAAGCTGTGACTGCAGGGGACATGTGCACATTATGTAACAATCAACTGCAGTGACATTAGAATAGACATGCAATGAATACTACTTCACTTATTTCAACACATTCTTATGAAACCACAGTCCTTATGAAACCAAAATTCTGCTTTACACTTTATTGTTATTGCTGCTTAGAATCTGTGAAGTAGACACATGATATCTGCCCAGAATGTGGGCTATCTTACCCATATACCTTCTTTCTGGAGTGGGAGGAATAGAGACCATTATGTGACTGAAAGTGGGCTGAAGAAGCCCTGAACCATACTGTGGGTTGTGCTATACATTTATCAGGAATTACTTTTACATCCTTTATTTATGTCAGTTTTACAGTTGACTGCAGCAACATTAGAACAGACATGCTGCGAATACAGCCCTTCTGCACTTATTTCAACACCTTAGTTATCAAACCACAATCCTGATTTACACCTTATTACACCTAATTATTGTTATTGTTTATTGTTTCTTGCACTACAGATATCAGAAAACATCCGTACTTAGCACACTCATGGTGCATCCTGGCCAGGAACTGGCATGAGACTGGACATTGCAAGCTTATTCAGTTGCAGCTGTTGGACAAGAAGGAGACCATTATACGTACTAGTTTTGCAAAGATTCAGTTTGTATTTTAGTAAAGAAGTGACAAACACACTTACATATCTGTGGGGCAAGCCCATTACTAGCCTCTTGAAACCAATTTTCCATGACTCCTGTCTTACTTTGCTTCACGTCATCATAGTGGTGACATCACTGCTCACCAGTGTGGACGATACCAACAGCACTGATAAGATCCCTGGCCAACTGATTCCAGGCTTCAGCTTTATATTCTCAGAGCTGGTAATCGCCCTGCAACAGTCATGGTCCATAGTTGCAGACGAGGAGTCCAACACACACTATAGACTCCTGCATACCCCACCTCTATGCCTGAAAGCATGCTCCCTCACCAACACCAACAGGCACATTGACAGGTTAATAAGACTCCAACGAATGTTGCAGAATTCCTGCTTATTGCCCTTAATATATGCTGTTTTCTCTACCCTTACACATTATGCTGCAACATTCAAAAAAGCACCACATTGCTAAGCATTGCACAAACCCACTTAGGTGAGATGAGCATTACGTAAACTTACACAGCCGTGTCTTAGCAAAGCTTAGCAACATGTACACAGGAGTAGCCGTTAACCTTGTTTAAGCAGTGCTTAGCATCATGCAGCTTTTTCAAATGTAACAAATTTGTTTTTACATTAGACTGCCCTTTAGGTCACCTCACACATTTTCACAGCAATAAATGTAAAAGGCTATGACTTCTGGGGACTCAAACCCGGGATCTACAACATTCTAGGCCATGACTCTACCTATTCAGTTATGTGGATAGTCAGAAATCCCATATACCTTCACATATACTACTAAGCTACCTGCTACCACCATGCCGTGCAACACAAATGAACATTCATAATATAAAATAAAAACACATTGACAAAAACACATAGTTAATTACATCTGGTTTCTATTTATAGATATCTGGCAGATGACATCTGTGCATGTGTAAGCGCAGCTCTCCATTGTTACTTTGTGTAACTCACTGAGCAACCAGGCATTAAAAGAAAGCAAAATAAATAATGAATTTCATCCATTTTCTACTTTTAGATGCCTGGCAGGTGTCAGCTGTGTATGTGTAAGAGCAACTCAGCACTGCTGCCCTCCATGCAAACTGACATAAAAAAAATACAAAAATAGAACAAAACATATTAAAATTCACATATTTATACATTAGCAGAGTACATTACAGGGATTCTTCTCCTGTACATAGCATCTGTCTAGGAATTCCCTGAACAATCAACAACCATGGGACACTACACTACTGTCTACATGGATTCAATACCTATGTTATTTTGATCTCCCTTGGCAGCACACCATGATTGATATGCATAGTGTGCTGCCGAGGGGGAACTGTGGCCATGTACACGGTACATTCCTTGTAGACTCTGCATGGAACCTACATGGATTTTATTGAATCCTGAGGAATGACCTAACTTTAGTCTAATATGATGTCCATTTTCATAAGAAAGTCATTTTATATTGCACAGCTTATAAACAAAGGGACTGTGTCTAGATTAGGGATATCATTGTTCATCTTTATTCAGCCCTCAGTAGGCCAATCATTGAGTATAATGCCCCCTTCAGTATGTATCTTACCAGACACATGCAACAACTTGAATGCCCCAGATATACCTTGCTAAAAGCATGCAAGGCCTAAACACTATATCCTTCATGGACTAAATCACTATACTTGGTATCCCACAGACTGCTATGAGTTGACTTGTGTCTGTCATGTTAGACATCCTCTGATCCATTACCAATGGATTTACTGTGCATCAGCAAGTCAAATGCCATCAGAAATACTTGGTCTAGGATCGAAACCTCTTCTGCAACTTCAACAGAATGGTTTATAGGGTCAAATATATCTTGTTGAGGATAGCGCTGCTCTAGAACAGATTCCCCATCCATGTAAAATAAACTCATCCCTGTTCATATTCAAGTGCAACTTGTATCTATGGAATGGCAACATAAAATTTACCCCAGAACTGCCCCTGTACTACTAATGTACAGACCCAGCTCCAAAAAATACTTTATACCATGCATGGGCCCCCTCTAATTATCTGTGGTACTGTCCCAGTTATTCTCATTAGGGGTGATATGTAATTATTGATTATGGGATGGTTAAAGCCAATCTAACACTAACAATGATAGGTTAATTCATGTACCAAAAGAGAAATTGGTTAGCCTTAAAATTGCCTGCAAGGGCGGCTAGCATAGTACTTACCCATGAACCTATAAGCTCAAACCAAAGTGAATGGGCATGTCATAAAGGGGATCAACAAGTGGATAGATGAGAAAACCTAGTGAGTGACATTGTGAGGCATGTACCTCTCACCTGTCCAGATGTTCACAGAATGCCCAATTTTTGCATCATATTTTAGGCTTTCTGTCAAATCACTGGGAAGTGCTGCCACTAAATAATGACACACCTTTGTGTTTTGGATTTCATATCCTTCAGAAAATAAAACCTAATACAAATCTAGTTGTTCTAGTAGCTTTCTAAGTTTCTAAAAATTTGTCCCTGATTTTGATCCTTTATCCCCCCCCCCCATTACTTTTGGCTTTGTCCAGATCTCTTGCACTAATAGTTTGAGAGGTAAGGCGAGGTATACTTAAGGAACCAGTCAGAGTTGGGATACAGTACTTGGGCCACAGTTCTTCAGAACTGACAGACAGCACTCGTTTCTGTAACACTGGCAACTTAAGATAGTTTTTTGTTTCAGATACCAGAGGGCTTATGAGAGAAAAAGGATCTGGTGGTTAGTGCATGCAGTATTTTTTATTTATGGCTTCAGATTACAAGCTGTGTGCAAATTCTCAGCAGCTGAGTAGAGCAACAGGTAGCCATCAGCATGCAACAAGTAACCATTAGCATACAACAGGTAGCCATCACCATGCAACAGGTAGCCATCACCATGCAGTAGTTAGCCATCACCATGCTTTAGGAGCACATTTGAATTTCTGTGGTATGTGATCTTACAGTAGGAGTGTGTTTAATTATTTCTGTGATGGTTTTTGTGCACAGTCGGGCTCTCACGCCTCCAGCCATATAAAAGTAAGAAATATGTTATTAATTTTCCATTGCAGTGATTGCATTACCTTAGTTCCTTTTGGGCAGGAAATAAACATTCTTAGTTAGAGGGGAGTTCATATGAATTATTCTGGCATCTGATGTCAAAGGCTACTTGGGGGCGGGGGGCAAAATAATGTCCATTTCTTCTCTTATTACTATCAATCTATTTATTTATTTTATTTTGTTAACTGAGTGGGTGAGCTGTTCTATTGACCCATTTCACTCATGAACCAATTACAAAATACATAATAAACACATTAATAATTTAAGCTTGCCAATTAACTAAATAGCATGTATTTCTAAGACTAGAAAGTTCTATGCAAACACGACAGCTAGTGTTTAAAATAGTATCAGAGTTAGAAGATTCATATATGAAGCAGGAGTTCAAGTCACAACAGAATATTGCTTCACCTTTGCCAACTAAAACAAAATTGGATGCAAGCCAGTCAGTCTCAAAAGTAGTTATACGCAGCCTCCTTTTGCAGGTGTGTTTTTAAAGTTTTTTTGTTTTTTTTTTTTGAATTCTAAGAAAACATTGAATGTTTTTACATCAGTAAGCAGGTGGTTCTAGGTGAATGGCTTTGTTTTTGAGAAGGATTTCTCACCAATAACTGTCTTTAAGGGATGTCCCATTAAAGTAAGTGTGTCCTCTTGGGTAAGTCTAAGAGAGTACTTTGGCTTTCTAATGGGTAGTTTGTGCCTCAAAGGTGGGCAGTAACCTGATTTCTGGATTTTGAAAAAGGAGAAAACCAAGAAGGAGAGTGGCATGTCTGAGAATAGGAAACCATTTCAATATCTGCAGAACAAGGCATTCATTGGTCTATTGTATGTCAGACCTGCTGATTTTATTTTCAGTTGTTTGACATCTGTGAGTATTATAGAAGTAATGGAGACATATAATTGGGAGGCCATAGTCTAGCTTAGGGATCAGGGCATTTCTAGCAATAACTGTCCCAGCAGTGGGATTAGGAAGGTAGGTGATCCTGTAGCAGAGTTTAAGCACTTTACTGGTGACTAAATCTTTGTTAAGGTGAAAGATTAGAGATGGATCAAGGGCTAGTCCTAGATGATTTTCTTTGATTACATTGGATATTTGAATATCGTGATTAACATTCAGTAGTAGTTGGTTTAATGAGGGACATTTACGAGAGCATGGCATTGATTTTATTAAGATTAATCAAAAGTTTGCTTTTGGTAGCCGATGCACATAGCTGAGAGGATTTTTCTTGAAGTGGAACTTCAAGTTGTCTACTCTTTTACCTCTTTCTATAAGGAGGATGTCATCTGCATACACAACTAATTTAACACTAGTAAGGTATAATGCCAGGTTGCTTATGAATATAGAGAAGAGCAGGGGATCCAGAACCAGTCTTCTAGGAATGCCAGTACAGGATGCAGCTGAGTTGGAGAGGGAGTTGTAAATGAACATCTCAGGATCTGTTCTTTAAGTGATTTGAGAATCAGGAAATCATATTGTATCCAATGTTAAGTATTGTTAAGTTGCGACATAAGAGGTCATGATTACATATTTCAGATTCCCTAGTCTTGTCAGTGACAGCTCCATCAGTTAGACAACCATAATTAATGTCATTGGCAGTGATATCCATGGTAGTAAGAAGGGCCATGGTAGTGCTGAAAGAATTAAAGACCACGTTGCTGGTCACAGAGCAAGCCATAGTTATTAATACATTTAAGAAGTTAGCAGTTTCTCAAAAAAATTTTGTAATGGGAATAGATTTTCAAAAGCTTTGTGGTCTTTCATTGAATTAAGGGTTCAAGTTTTGGTAGGGTAATAATGACTGAATTTTTAGTGTGGAGGAATAGATCCAGCAGTTAATGACAGGTTAAAGCGATGTGTTAAGGGCTCACTTGTGTCTATTCACTATAAGTGCTTCCCTGACACAGTTGTAAAATTTTGACCTTATAATTCCAGAATCTCAGTTCCAGTATCAGAACTGCAGAGAATCTAATTTATACTCATGTTTGAGGTGTCTGTCTTTCCAAAGAAGACAGTTCTATCTTTCCATGCCAGTTATAAGAGTGGCTAGTCCGCATAAAATACGGTACCAGCTTTATGTGGTGGTGTTACCAGCAACAGTACAATATATTTTGCTATAATTATGCACATTATGCACTGTATCTGAGGTAATTAAAATACGGTACTTACGTATTATCACAACCAGATTCCGAACTCACTACATGATATTCTAATTCCTAATTCGGGCAGACAAAATCAGTTTATGTATGTGTGTAATGCATAATCCATGTCATATGTCTTCTGTAAATGTTTTTAGCCAAAGCGATTTTAGTTCTAGTTGATCACACCATCATATAGCTTTGCTGCAGCGTATTATTATTCTGACACATTTCTCACCTGCTTTCTTAAAGAATTTCACTGAAAGACAAAAACGGCATGGAAAAAAAGGAGTAAATCCACAGATAGATTTTTAAACACTGCCATTGTAAACTTGGTTGGTCCAATAAAATGTTTGAAGGGACATAAATGTAATGAAGGATATGACATTTGCACCTGACACATTGGTCATTCCTATGGTGAGTGATGTCCTCAATTCTTTGCCTGAAAAATGCTATTTGTATGTCTGAAACAGAAACAAAATAATAGGACAGCCACACTTCATGCACAGTTGTGCAGTTTCATGAAATGAAGATGCAGTTCTCTGTACAGAAATGTACAAGTGTGCCTAAGTGATGTCATGGACTTAAACTGTTGCTGGTTGAAATGGCCACCATCACTGAACGACTAAAACTCATTAGACTGTTAGGATGC
Organism: Protopterus annectens; assembly: GCF_019279795.1. Taxonomy (NCBI): domain Eukaryota; kingdom Metazoa; phylum Chordata; order Ceratodontiformes; family Protopteridae; genus Protopterus; species Protopterus annectens. The sequence goes on along the minus strand of NC_056735.1, from coordinate 189,781,729 downwards.
TCACGGTTTAATCGTTGTCCACCCGAGTACCTTCCAGTAAAACAGAAAAAGTATATATATAGGCAACACACATAGAAAGAAGTAATAAGGAGTGTTCTATTCTCCTCCTAAGAAAGTTTGACTACATTTATCGGCAGGAGTATGGCTTGGAAAACAGCTGTTTCTCCTGTTCTGAATCTGGTTGCGATAATATGTAAGTACCTAAAATACTTATGTTTTACCATAGCAGTCAGCATGACTTTGAAGGATGAAGGTGCTATGAAACATTATTTGAGACTGACATTTGAACTATTATGCAGTACAAGATCACCTTGCCTCTTCAAAAGAAAAATAAAACACTAAGAAATTATTACATAATGAAATCTTATCACTGTATTTTATAATTAAACTCATACATGAAAATGTAAGACCTTCAAAATAAGTAAAGAGTTACCCAGTGTTGCAGATCTCATTGAATTCTTATTATCCGGGGAGTCTCTAACATAAGCACTGTGTTCTTTCAAGCTTTTGCATTTTGAAAGCTCAGCATAGTTTGTTTACTTCAAGACAAGGTTATCACGGACAAATAGAAAAATGCAATTTAATTTCAACTGTGATTTCCAGAATTAATCTGATGTCAAAAATAGATTATGAAAATGTTACTTTCACTGTGATTAAAAAATATATACACATGCAGCAATTTATTTTCCCTATTTACCCATCTTGGTATTCAAAATAGTATACCGATTTATTAGTAAGTTTGTCTGTAAGGGGCTTGACTGCTTCCCATTTTGGTATGGTCAGGCAGTGCTCTGATATCCTTGGCATGTTTTCCAGCAAGTTTTGCTTTAAGTGAAGAAAAAAAATGAAATCAGGCGTCCCTGCCTTGGAGGATATTATTTTATTTATGTCAGTAAGGCCTTTCATTTGCTCATAATTCTCCTAGGTCACAGTAACTGAATGGGAAAAATGATTTCAGGCAAGAAATGAACAAAATAGGCTCATTTTTAGTGATGGAGAGGTTTAGAACTACAAAGCAGAAATCTGTCAGTTATTCTGTCATTATTTAGAAAAAAGGGGCATAATTTAATTAAATGAATTGCATTTATACTTTGACATGACCTGATATAAAATATGTATTGTCAGGCTCTGTGAGTTGATGAGAACACCAGAATACCCAAGTAAAGAAAAACATCTTCTGTCACATGCCTATTGTTTTGTGGTAATATATTACCCCATATGGATATAGTGCAGATAACTACTGGTATTGCCCACTGAATGCATTATATCTACAGGCATAGGTACCACCCACACTGTTTTACTATATGCTGACTTTGCATTTGTGGAGTTTCTGTAGCTTTGTTGAATCTATTCATCAATTCTGAACTAGCTTGACGTTATATTAGAATAACTTCCAGATGGAAGCTTTGAAAACATATAGTGGCACTTTACCAGGGCACATAGAAACAAGTATTTGCCAATGCCAGATGTTTGCCTGACACATATTAGTAATTTAACATTAGAAATTCATGATGCAGGATGCATTGGGTGGTATTGGGAGGGTTATTTTAAACTGAAATATTCTGGTGATGTTAGGAATGAATAAAAGTTATAAAACATAGATAGGTAAACATCCACACATGCCTTCAGATCTTATGCAGTGTATGGATGGCATTTTTCATAACAAAACAATAACAGAGAGTGCTTTAAAATAACTATAGGAAACAGCATCTGACACTGTAGCAATTTTCCAGGTAGAGAAAGAGCTTTATAAGAGTTATATGAATGACCATTTAACAATGTAAGTAAATCTGAAATATAAATGGCATATAATAAATATATACACAGGATGGCATTTTACACTGTGGATGACTTAACAGTGTGCATTAGAATATTCAAAAAAATCATTAGAATATTCAATATTTACTTTCTGTTACTATTGCCTTTTTTCAAGTTTAGCTTAATTAGCTAGTCAGCCATATTCCTGAAGATATTTTCAGCACCGGTACTGTGACTGCAGTTTATTTAAAATAGTGCTTTACTTTCAAATTTATCATCATTTTGGTATACATCCATATAGACAGAAAAAGGCTATTATGAAGGGTCAGCTGGTCCGAGCTGTAAGAATGTGCAGCACTTTATCTAGCTTTCTTATGGAATGCTCCCTTTTGAAGGATATGTTTTGTAAACGTGGTTATCCTATTCAACTGTTTGATGAGTTGTTTAATGAGGTTAGTTTGAAAAGGTCTGAGGGTTACTTCAAGCCCCTTTTAGACCAGTCTCCTCCTTTGAGTACTGATATTCAGGATGTTTCAACGTCTACAGGGGATATTCCATCAAATGAAGTTCAAAACCTGAATCACACATATGATGAAAAACAATTCAATCTCAGCTTCATTATTACATTTAATGTGAATGCCATGGCTATCATGTCCATTATTAAAAAGAACTGGCATTTTATTTCTGGTTCAGCTGACCTTGTTGAAAAATTGGGTCCGTCTCCTTTAATAGTATTTAAAAGGGATAGTAACCTTAAAGAACTGGTACAAAGAAAAGGCACTGATTTTTCGTTTTCTAGACAAAAAGGGACATTTAAGTGTGGTTCTTGTAACTATTGCAAGTACATTAAACCTGGGAATTCTTTTACCATTGGGAATAGGAAATTCCACATTAACCACAAGATTAATTGTCAAACTTGTTCTGTTGTTTATGCTGCATTCTGTGTTTGTTGTCCAGCCTTCTATATTGGGAAGACGGACCGCAAACTCAGAGAGCGTATTTACCAGCATATATACGCTATAAAGAAAAATAAAGGGGATAATGCTCTAGCTAAGCATGTTGACAAAAATTCAGGACACTCTTTTGTCTTTATGGGTATTGACCATTTACAAGGAAGCATTAGAGGTGGGCCATTGTCATTGATGTTAGAGTCCCGTGAGCTTGAATGGCAACTTTCTTTGAATGCCTTTAAAGCTCCGGGACTCAATGAAAACTGTAATATCAATGCAGTTTTAAAACTACGTAGTTATTTGAGGTAGTTTCTTGTCATTTAATTTGATTCATAATTTTAATTTTTATAATTGGAGAACCTAATGTTTTTTATGAGTGATTTTTAATGCTGATTTTGCTGTTATGCAATTACTTTGAGGACTGTGGGTTGTATTAACCTAATGATTACCTGTGGGGAAGGTTTTTATAATACTTTGTTAGATGATAGGTAAGTGACTACCTAGTGACGTAAAACCTCTATTTCCGGTTGTGTGTATTTAAATTTGTAGAGTTTTTTTGAATGTTATCTGAAGAAGCTGCACTGTTTTTTGTAGCGAAAACGCTTTTTCATAAAAAATAAAACTGCGTTCATATTTAACGAATACAGTCTGCTGGCGTTCTCTTTTGGGACTTCCTGTTGTGATTTTCTACTTGTTTTTTTATCCGTGTTCTGGTTACATTTTGGTATACCAGTAACTGTTGTAAATGGTATTTATTTTCCTCTTTATTTCTTTCTCCAGAATGCACTTTATCCAAATGTAAGTTTAGCATTCTTCTCAAAGTACAATACTTTATTTGATATTGAGTTACTCACGTGGTTATGACATTTGTAAATTAATTATTTCTGATCATGGTAAAGACAAGCATTTTCAGTCACTGATACTTTGTAGGTGTCATCCATCAAGCGTTTACAATAACTGTTTTCCTCAAGTCTTTAAGCTGCAGAAAGTCATTGTTTGAGAACGTCACATTATCGTGACATAAAAACAACATTGAGCATTGTAAAACATATGCCAAAACTAACATCTGACAGCATCCTGAATAAAGACGTAGGGTCCACACTTTGCCAGCAACATAGTGGTATCATGTGCTGATGACCTGTATTCTGACTCACCCGATAGAGTTGAATGCTGGCAGAGGAACTCCCCAGTGGAACTATGTCATTTAGCATTTGACTTTACAGTAACACAGATATGACATATTAAAACACAATATATGGAAAAATAAAATTTCCTAAGTGTAGCTGTGCCATAAAGCAAAATACTGTACTTTTAAAGCATCTAAAGAAACCAACATTTTAGCAATGTGTTATTGAATTTAGTAAATTAATATAATAATAAGGAAATCATCTTAAACGAAAAACAAATACATGGCTATGATAAAAAGAAAGTGAGAAAGCTCAAGGGGCCCAATCCTAAAAACAAGGGGCCCGAACGGGCACAATCCTAAAATGATTGTGGCAGCATAGCCGATGGTCTCTACCATGCTGCACTGCTACCTCAATAATAAATCTGAGATCCGCTCCACGTATGACATTATATTGGGAGTGAAGCACTCCGTACATTATCTGATGTTATTCCAATGCTAGATGTCCTTGGGATATCCACTCTGCTAGGAACACGTAATGAAATTCAGAAACAGTCAAGTTAAGACAGCCTCATTAGCCATTCCTTGGATAATGTGGTGACCTCTGAGTATGCCACCTAACTGTTGAGATCACCTGAAGCCAAATGTCAATATAACACCTTTAAGATTTTATCTTATTACACCTCCTGGATTAAATTATTTTGTTTCCATTACGCCATTATTAAAACTTCATGCTGCAAAGCTATAAACGTGTTTTATGTGTGTTTTGGTGAATTTGTTTTGGTTTACATATAACTACTATATTACATTTGTACTTCAGATTTAGATATGGTTTAATAAATTAGCAATGCTTGAATTAACAATGTAAGTGTTACTATTACATTTTTAGGTAATGATGCAATAATTAATATCAGAGTATGAAGTTAGACGTGATAGACATTTATAGTTCTTCAGCATTTTTGTACAGGTTGTCTTCACTATTGTCAGGATTGTTCAGTTGTGAAGAATGAAGAGATGAGGTAGGGCATGTGATCTGAACTGTATGGGGGGGTGGGGGAAGTACAGAAGTGCAGTGCAGAAGTAACAGGGATTGTATGTGTGGAATTGATATGAGCTAGTATTGAAAAGGAAGGAAGTTGAATTTCAAGAACTGTAGATGTTTTTTTTTTTTTTTTATTTTTTTAGTCATCTGTAAAAGCAAGTGTTTACCTACCTGCTGGGTTTTTCAGGTTGCAGATGAGGTGAACTCATTGTCTGAATATAAGGAATGGAAGTGATAAAGGTGTGTTATTCTTTTTCCTTGTAGTTTGTCAAGGCTTTCTGGCAGCATTCCCTATCATGCTTGAAATTTATCATAACAGGACCTACATTTTTTCACTGTTTTCCCACCAATTCTAACAATAATTGAACCTGCTCCCCAGTTCCAGAAGCTGTATTTTCAATGTTATGCTCTCACAATACTGGTAAACTGTTAGAACCATGACTTTATTATTATTTTTCAACAGTAAAACCCTCTCATGCTAACATCTTGGCTATCACGTGTTTGAGGTATGTGAGTCATTAATAGTCAATACTTCTTTTAGACCATTAAAGAATCATTTTCAACACATTAGCATGCTTAATTATTTAACATCTAATTAAATACTTCATACATAATTCATTAATGTATTATTACATTAATTATTCAATTCTCTAGGACCTAGTTTTCCATAAACAAATATTTACAAATCTTTTGACATTCATAGCATATCAGATATATTCAAATACAAGTCTGCATCTTTGCACAATACATAACAATATAGCATAAAAGTTCAGGATCCCCTTCATTTTGTTCTAAGATGCACTGCCACTGGACTGTCTCTATTATTATTTTTAGTATCTCTTACATCCTTTCAATCTTACTTATGAACCTGCCTTTTCACCTGTCCTATGTAAAACAATTTACAAGGGCAGTAAAGAGAAGAAGCCATGCACGTAATATAACAGTCTTTCAATTCTCTATTATTAAACACATCCCCTTTAACAGTATGCTGTCCGCTATTCACTATAATTACAAACTGTATACTGTTTCCACCCTGTCGGTTTATTATTTCAAACCAAAATATCTGACTAAATATCCTTATATGCTATACAAACAATTTCCACATGATGTTACTGGATATAGCAATGGCTATAACATGCTATCAGCAGAAATAATATACCAATATTCTTTAATTATTCTCACCACACCTTCAACAAAGGAGGCATGATGTGTTACACACAGTAGCTTTCTTTTGTTTTTCAACAATATAATTACAATTAGTTTTAACTGGCCTTCTATATTTCCAGTTAATTCTAGACAGGAAGATATTCAAATTAATTTCGCCATAACCTCTTTTTCTTAGGTACTAGATAATCTCCTGCACCTCCCACTGAAACAGTTCCTCTTCTGAACATAGCCTACAAACTCTTAATAATTCCTAATATGGTAATGAATTGGTAAGATTCCTTGGATGAGAACTTTCAGCTGATAAGAAACTATTTACTGATGCCAGTTTGTAATATAACTTCATATGAATTTTATCTTCCTTTATACACGTAATATACTTCAAAATTCTCTGTATTTTCTTTGGATATTGCTTACAAATCAAACCTATTATTATTAATACCTTAAAAAAGTTTTAAACTCCTGTTGTGTACCCTTAAATATAAAAATAAAATCTATATAACGCTTAGAAAATACCACTCTCTGCTGAAAATAATCAGTAATATAAAACAGGCTCTCTCTACATAACCTATAAACAAATTTACATAAACTGGGGCAAATTTTGCCCCCATAGCTGTTACTTTCAAATGAAGGAAAAACTCATCATTAAAGAAATGGAGGATTATGAGCAGGCCACTGATCAAAATCACATCAAAATCACAAGTCAGTGAAAGCCTGTTGCCAGCCAATAAACAGCAAACTGTCATTTCCATGAACGGCCACTACAGCAATTTTTTTTTCCTAGGGGAAAAAAATTGTTTGGCCATAGTCTTGAATTTGCCCTTTACCCCAACTGTAGTGCAATCTCAGAGTTGGTATATTTAGGGGGTTGTGGGGGGCACAGCTACCCTACATTGGGGTGTGGGTGGGTGAAGCCCTACCCCCCAGTTTGATAGGTTTGGAATACTGTTTCATTTCTGCTTGGCCAAGTGATTTTTCCCCTAGGAAAAAAATTGTTGATGTGGCCGTTCGCAGAAATAACAGTTCGCTGTTTATTGGTCATCAAACAGGCATTCCCTGACTTGAGTTTTCGATGTGGTAATATAGACCCACTGATCATTACCTGCTTATTATGTGTTCAAAACATGGATGCCAATAAAGTCACCTAGAGAACAAACCTCTCAAGGTCAATTTTGGCATCCATATGAAGAACACATAAGTCATTTATAGTTTATAGTTTTATTAGGGTTTATAGTCATTTAAAAGAAAACTCAATTATTGCAGTAGAACAAAAGGGCAATAAAAGAAAGTCATATTGAACAAAGGATCATTTGTTGTTAAATAAAGTCATAGTGGAGAACTGTAAAATGGAGAAGAATCTAAGTATGGCATTAAGGCATGGACTGACGACAAAAAGCATTTGATAGTATCGCACATTCATGGATAAAAGAGTGCTTAAAATGTATATGATACACACTACACTGGTTGACTACATTGCAGTGGCTATGAAACAGTGGCAGACAACTTTGCAATTAAACCAGCATAAAGGACAAATTATTATCCCAGGGATAAAAATTCAAAGGGGGATATTCCAGGGTGACTCTCTGTCACCATTGCTATTCTGCTCACCCTTAACCCATTAAGCTGTCTACTTAACAGCTTAGGTCATGGCTATAACTTGGCTACTAGAAAACAACAAAGTGTAAAGACTTCTCATCTTCTCATTGTCGATGATTTAAAAATGTATAGCACATCAGATGAGGAACTGAAAGTACAGCTGCAAGTTGCCAAAACTTTTTCAGATTATATAAGAATGTCATTTGGTCTTGATAAATGTGAAAAAGCAACCTTTAAAGCAGGAAAACTGCATCACAAGGAAGATATCAGTTTGGGACAAGAATGTGATATAAAAGAACTTGAGCAAGAGGGAGTATATAAATGTTTGGGAAATGATGAAGGAACAAGAATAAAACATGAACAAATGGGAATACAAATTAGTAAGGAATACTTTAGAAGACTTAAATCAAAACAGTGTTGACATCTAGGAACAAAATCCATGCTATAAACCAATTTGCTCTTCCTGTCCTAATTTACAGTTTTGGAGTGATTTACTGGACCCAAAATGTGTTGTATAGATTAGATACCAAAACAAAGAGGATGCTTCATGCTCACCAAATGATTTATAAAAATCAGGGCATACCAAGCTTATATATTCCCCATTCTGAAGGAAGGATGGGCCTCCTTGAAATTGATGACATGTATAGATCTACAATTGTGGGACTCAACACATATCTGCTGACCTCACAAGACCCAAATGTAGTGAAAATTTTGAAACATGAAGAGAATAAATCTAAGATGACTTCTCTGCTTAATCTAGCAGAAGCATATCGGCGTCAAGCAGGACTGGAAATCAAACCAGAAGTAGATAAAAATTAGGCAGCGAATGAATATGCCAAAAAACAAAAGAAATAATATAAGGTGAAGGACCAGATGAGAAGACAAGAAATGTGGAAAATACATAAATATAGTTGCAAGTATAGAAAACTTCTGGAAGAACCTTGTGTTAATCAGGAATGAACACAGAAATGGTTAAGGAGAGGTGAATTCAAACCAAGAGATGAAAGGTTAACATTGGCGGTCCAAGATAATGGGCTATAAACACGCTGGTTTACAAAGTCCATTGAACATGTGGGAGAAACAGACAAATGTAGGTTTTGTAAAACCAAATTGGAAACAGTCGCACACCTCGTTGCTGGTTGTGACATACTAATGGCAGAAGGACTGTATACTGAAAGACATAATAATGTGGCGAGACTGTTCCACTGGGGATTGTGCAAACATTATGGTATTGAAGTGGCTGAAAAACACTGGAAACATAAGCCACAAAGGATCATAGAAAATTATAATGTTTACATCAAATGGGATCATCCATTACCAACAGTTCAAAAGATAGATGCTAGAAAATCCGATATAGTGGTCCAAGAAAAGAAGACAAAAGTAGCATTGGTCACTGAAATCACCACACCCAGTGACTACAGTGTCTTGTGTACAGAGAGAGACACGAAGTCATAAAATATCAGGTTCTGCAGGCAGAAATGACAGCAATGTGGAAGAAAGATACCCAGACAGTTCCAATAGTAGTAGGAGCAACAGGTCTTATAAAAAAGAATCTACAGTCGTATTTAGATATGTTACCAATACATGTAAACCTGTATGAATTGCAGAAGGAGTCATTGCTGAGCACATTGCGGGTGCTATGAAGAACACTTTTGGCTGAAATCAAAGATAGATCACTAATTTCATGAACTTTAATTGTACTTTGACTTAGGAATGGGTTCCATTCCCATCATGGCATTAGAAACTCAGATGATTTGGGGAAATTAAAAGACAGAACACATAATTAAGGGTTATGTCTGGAGACCCAATCATCATTCATTATAGTGTATGGAGCTTTATCTGCTCCATATACTATTGATTATATAAAAAAGCTCTAAGTGTTTTGTCAGCTTTCTAAGTCATGAAGCACGTAGCAAGCATTGTCAGGACAGTGTAACTCAGTCTCTTTTGTTTACATTCACCTTCCATGCCCCTCAATTGTCCAGATTTTTGCAGAATGTCCAGAATTTTGCCTCATATGTTTGGTTTGCTCCATAAAAAATAGTGGTTTTCTGGACAAATCTTTATGGAGTACACTAATGGTCTATATGTGAGTTTCAAACTTCCTATCTTTCAGAAAATGAGGCAAATAGAAATCCTTTATTCTAACAACGTTCTAAATTTATGAAATACAAAAATTGAGGCAAAATGTTAAACCACACACACCAGATCTAATGTTAGTGCTTTCGTACACCAATATATAATGCACTTCTTCAGACATTATTTCCCAAAATGCAAAGGCTTAAAAAGCATCATTGTCTTACCAATTAATTATATAAATTATTTAATCACAAGAGAATTCATTGTTACTTAAAGGAATATGCCAGAATCTCTCTTAAAATTCTAATTCATAGTGCAGAAATATATTTTTACTAGAATAATCATATCTAAACTATTAAAACGATCATATACATAATGTTAGTAATAATGATAATAGACATAATTTAAAATACTTTGATCAAATGTGTGTATTCCTTTACATACACATACTGGAACTTGATTCATTGCTAAATCAAACATCACCTATCTAGTGCTTTTAACTTTAAGAGACATTTAATGGAGCATGTCTCATTAAGTCCAGGATAAGTGTGTGCATTGGTCTAGAGCTGCCACATAGGTTCATAGGTTCATAGGTAGGTACTAGGCTATCGGCCCTAGGGCCCATACAAGCCTAGCCAAAAAATGTACCCTGGCTTTCGCCACCCAAGAAAATTATTTTCCTGTGCCCCTGTCGAGCAGAGACACAGAAGTGATCCCCGGGGTGAATTTCCCATTTCCCATTTCCCATCCAATCATCAAGATTTTTCTTGAAGAGTGCTAATGAGGAGCTCTGTTTGACATAGATAGGTAGTCTGTTCCAGAGTATGGGAAGTATCTGGGACAGGAATCTATCCCTCCAGCATGTTCTGTTTATTGTGGTGACAAGGTTTAGGTCCCTAGAGCATGTAGCTCAGAGGGATTGGGATTTCTTTAAGTGGAGCATGTCCAACAGCTCTGGGTTTGACATAGCTTTGTATGTTAGGCAGAGATCTCCCCTGAGTAGGTGATATGCGATGGAGTAAAGCTGTAGTTTTTTGAGACAGTCTGCATAGGGCATCTGTTTGAGGCCAGTAATCCTGTTTGTGAGGTATTTCTGTGGTCTTTCCAGTTGTTGTAGATGTCTTGTGAGGTACATACCAAAAGGGGCATTGTACTCTATAATGGGTCTAATGAGTGATGAGTAGAGGGGAGCAATGACCTCTTTTTTTCTGGATGAGAATGAGCCACATAGAAGGATTTCCTGACCACTGTGGCGATGTGATTATCAAAGGAGAGACTACTGTCCACCTATGTCCCAAGGTCTCTTATCACATTTTCGGCATTAAGTAGACTACCAGCTATGTGGTAGTTCATGAGGAGTACAGAATTTTTACCAAAGGGGATGACAATACACTATTTGGCATTGAGCTTCAGGCCATGGCTTTGACACCAGGTATCTGTCTCAGTGAGGCCCTTTTGTAGTTTGTCCACATCATTAGGAGTTTTGATTGTGGCTCCTAGTTTGCAGTCATCTGCAAACTTTGTTAGCCAAAGACCTTCTGTGTTGGCCTGCACTTCAGAGAAGTAGATACCAAACAGGAGAGGACCCAGGACTTAACCCTGTGGTACTCCACTTGTCACTGGTCTGATGTCGGATTTGGAATCCGCTACTTTCACAGTGTGGGCTCTGTCCATGAGCCAGTTGGCAACCCATCTTGTGACATAGGGATTTATACTTAGTTTAGTGAGCTTATCTATAATTCCAGAGTGGGGGATGGTGTCGAAAGCCTTGGCGAGATCTAGATAAGCTGTGTGAACCATTTTACCCTCATCTATGGCTTTGGTGACTGCTTCAAAGAAGTCAATCAGGTTTAGGAGACATGATCTGCCTTTTACAAATCCAAACTGGGTAGGGTCCAGAGTTTGGAGATTACCAATGTCTTTGTTTATGAGTTCCACAATGATACGTTCCATGGCCTTGCAGACCAGGCTCGTCAGGCTAATGGGGCAGTAGTTCCCGGGGTCCGTCGTGGCTCCCCCTTTGTGGAGTGGGATAACCGTCGTGGTGCACCATTCAGTGGGTACAAAGCCTGAGGTGAGGCTATGATTGAACATGGTACTTAGGCAGGGTGCCAGTTCATTCTGTAGTTCATGTAGAACGCAGCCTGGGATATTATCAGGTCCCATGGATGCTGTGTTCTTGGCTTTGGAGAATGTGTTTTTTACCTGTGCAGCCGTGATTATAGGAACTTTGCATTCTTCCGGTATAGAGATGGGCCCTCTAGGGAGTGAGAGGGGGGTAAAGTTAGCACTGAACCTATCTGCTAGGATGTTGGCAATATCAGTTGGCTCTGTATATTTAGTGCCATTGTGCTGTAACTCAGAGCAGATCTGAGTGTTCCCATTTAGATTCTTGACATAGCTATAGAATGCTTTGTGGTTGTCTTTAGAGTCAGTGGCAATTTTGTTTTCGTAACTAGCTTTGGAGGATTTTATGAGGGATCTCATCTTCTTACTGAGGTTGACCAGGGAGTTCCTCCGGTCATGGAATTTTACTCTTTTTTGCAACAGTTTCTTTCTTCTGTTGTAGAGTTTGTTTATGGCAGAGGACCACCAGATTGGCTTCCTTTTTTTTGGAGGATAACATCTTGGTTCTATTAGGGATAGCATGATCCATGCACTCGTGTAAGTGCTTATAGAGTGCATCTGTGTAGGATTCGGCAGTCATACCTCTATTGTCCATCTGCATGGGTGTCATGAAGTTTGCCACTTCTGTCTTAAGAAGTGTAAAGTTGGCTTTGGAGAAGTTTTTTACGATGGTTTCCCTAATTGGGGGTGGGGGTGGGATGTGGATGTCTAGGCTGATTAGCTTGTGGTCAGACCTGACCAACGAGGAATTGACCTCTGGTGTGGAACACCGGTTTCCCATGTTGGTAATGACCAGGTCTAGGATATTGCTGCCCCTGGTGGGGGTGTGAATAAGTTGATCCAAGGCGTTGGAATTTATGAATTCTAGAAAACGTTGAGCAAAAGAGTTGGTACGTGAGTAGTTTTCCCAGTTAATGGTGGGGTTGTTGAAATCGCCCATTATTAGGGTGTTGGGTTGTACCCTAATACTTTCCAGTGTATCAAGAAATGAGGAGTGTGAATCCTGGGGCATGGTGGGGGGTCTGTAGCAAGCTACAATTTGGATTGCGGTCTTGCCCAGAGTTAGTTGCACTTGGATAATCTCGGATGCATTATGCTGTGCAACTAGCCTGGAGGTGTGGATATCCTTAATGAATATGGACACGCCTCCGCCTTTAGTGCTTCTTTCTGGGATAGGTGGCCGAAAGTTGTGGTATGAATTGAAGCCTGGTAATGCAGGGCTGCTCTCTGGAGCTTAGAACCAGGTCTCTGTCACTGGACAGATGTCAATGTTCTCCATTTTAAGGAGTGCTTCGAGTGAGTGCATTTTGAGGTTTAGACTTCTAGCATTGAGTAGCATTACCCTCAGATTTTGCTTGCTTGTACCAATTGTGGTGGTGAATTTATCGTTTGAACCTTGCCTAAAAAAGGCACTATAGGGGTGGCAAGAGCCTTAGCCAGTATCCGGAATCCTAAGGGCGACAAGTGCAGGCCCCTTAGAATGACACCAGAAGCTTAGCCAATTGTTGACGTCAATCATTTTGTCCTTATACCGTGCTATCATTCTGGGTGATGGCAGGATGCTACTCAGGGTTAGGGTCATACCTGCCTGGGATACAAGATCGGAGAGCTCCTCCATGTCTCTTTTCATGTAGTCCAGGGAGGTATGTCTCAGGTCATTCACACCAACATGGACAATGACAGTGTCATATTTGTACCTATTGTGGAGTGACCTGAGTGCATGCGTTATGTGGTGGATCCTGGCACCTGACAGGCAGCTGACAGTAACTTTCTCCTTGTTTAGTCTAATGAGTTCTCTTTCTTCAAGCTTGAGCTCCCATGGACCACCCCTAATGCTTCTTTCAACATAGTTGACCACCATAAATTGAAAACTATGGGACAGAAACTCAGCTATATGTCTAGCTAGGGCATTAGTACTAATATTCCTAGAAATACTACATAGGTGTCCGTATATATGCTGTTTTAAATTACTGTAGGCACATCAAGACAGAACGTCCTTTTAAACAGTATATATATATTAGTACTAATATTCCTAGAGATACTATAAAGGTGTTCATATATATGCTGTTTAAAAGGATGTTCTGTCTTGCCCAAATAAAAAACTGGACACTGATGACAGGTAGCCAAATAAACTATACATTGGCTTTCACAGGAAAATTTACCCTTGATGATATATTTAATCCCATGAATTAGTATGTGTGTACCTACCTGTCTTTATGTGCCAACAATAATTTAAAACAGCGTATATATGAACACCTATACAGTATTTATAGGAATATTAGTACTAATGCCCTAGCTAGACATATAGCTGAGTTTCATTCCCATACCCCTGTGCTCTTCCAAGAAAGAAAGGAAGAAAGTATGTGTTTTCCTCATACTGGCTATAAAGCTAATTTGTAGTATGCTTATTCCTTGATGTTTGTAATTAAAAGCTTCTCAGCCAGGATGGCCAGCAGCCTTATCCCCTCTGTATCCTGTAGTTAAAGTATAGCCCCTGACTTCCTTTATTACTACCTTCCTTAGCTGAACAGAGCATCTTATTTAGTCCTAGACCAGCCTTCCCCAGTAAATACTACTGCTGTAATACATGTCCCTGTCCACTAGGAGGCAATCGTAGCCAGTCCCTATCCTTTGTCTACCCCACTATCGCAGAAAATACTTATTCTACAGTCTGCTGTCTATACCTTGCTACTATCGTTCTTTCATACATCTCTTGTTTTGCTGTAATCACCCACTAACCTCATTTGGACTCTTCCACTCTACTTCTTATTCATTCTACACCTACCTCAACTTAACTTACCTTTAACAGTCAGCATTCCATTGATTGTTTACCTTGGCTGTTTCACTCACTTGTCTCTACCCGCTCCATTTGCCCTGCGGGCTCACTCCACCTCCCTACCCTGTCCCCAATTCCCACATGCCCCCAGTGCTCCTACATTTATTCCTCTAAACCACACCCCCATCACATCTGCTCCAATCTAGCAGCCCAACTCATTAGCACTCCCAACCCTCCTTGTCACATCACCTCACCTGTTGATATTACCTTACCTCCCATCCCTCCTTGTTACATCTCCTCACCTGCTGATACTACCTTGCCTCCCATTTTGTTCCACTTTTTAAACTAACAGAATGGCTATATTACCCATCCCAAGGCAAATAAAACTATTACTCTTGGCCTCACTCTTACCTCCTCTAACTATTGCCTATCTGCTAACCTCCTATGAACAACCATTATACCCAAACCTTCTCTTCTCCTCCAAATTCGCTTCCACACCACTACTAGCTATCGCCCAAAACTACATAAACATCACATCCAGATCCTGCTACCTACAAGCCAAATATCATAGACTGGCCCACATCAAGTATATCAATCTAAATGTTAGGAAATCACTGTGCTATTATTGTAAGCTTCACAACCCCATAAATAGAATATACCTCCACTCCTTACTAGATGGGGACATTCATCCAAACCCCAGCCCAAACAATACTCTTGCCACTGAACAAAGCAACCTTAACATTGCTAGGACCCAAGCCCTTACCAGACCTTCTAACTCACTCTGTATAGCACATCTTAATATACGTAGCATTAACAACAAAATTGCCTACTTCCACACCCTCCTAGATGTCCACCTATTTGACATCCTATGTTTATCTGAAACATGGCTAAAACCTACAATTAAAGACAATGAAGTCACCCCACCTAGTTACAATATCCTGAGACTAGACCACAGAGACAAAAAGGGAGGGGGGTAGCAGTCCTTTGAAAAGCAGAGCTACAAGTTACCACTGCAAACCTTGAACAATAATGCTTAAATCCTCATTTCTAAATGTCAGGTCAGCACATGTAAATCCATATATATCATTTGCATCTGCCTTCCTCCTGGAAATAACATTAATACCCTTGAAAATGTCCTTAACTGGCTTTCTATTAATCTCCCACAAGAAACTATAGTCCTTGGAGACTTTAATATCGACTAGAAGTCTTGTAGTTCTGTACACCCTACCACCCATATTAACCTATATGGCTTCTCACAAACTATTACCTCCCCAACCAGGATTAATAAACCCAATAACAAAGAAAGTACCTTAGATTGGATTCTTACTAATACTCCTCATCAAACATACAAAGTAGGAACCCTCCCAGATGATCTAAGTGACCACTCACTAATTTATATTATTAGACATAAAACCAACCTAACTTACCCAAATACTTTCAGGACAATACGGACCAAAAAACATTTTAACCCTGAACTTTTCCAAACAGAACTCAAGCAGTGTAATTGGTCACCACTAAAAACCCTCCCACTAGATGAAGCAATACAATACTTTAATTCCACATTCTTAGCCATCCTTGACCACCACGCCCCATCAAGCTCTATTAGAAATAAAACTGAACCTGACCCATGGCTCTCAAAAGCTACTAAGCAAAAAATCCTTCTTAGAAACAAATCCTGGGCAAAATGGTGTACTACTAAGAATCCTACAGACCACCAAAACTTTAGACAACTTAGAAATAATACAAAAAAAAGCTATCTTCTTATATAAAAAAACTTTGACTTCCAACTACAGCAAACTTGCCAAAAGAAACCACAAAAGTTTTGGACTAGTATTAACAAATTACTACACCCAGGTCAATCTATCACACCTAACCCACAAGGCTCTAACCTTGGGAATCCCACAAAAACTGCCAATGCCTTCAATTCTTTCTTCACAGATGCCATCCAAACTCTTGCTAGTCAACTATCTCCAGGTACCTCAAATCTGCCTACTTCTACTACTAGCCCACTTTCATCATTTCAGTTACAACCAGTTCCTACTTCCTTCATTTGCTCCCTTCTCCAAAATCTAAAACCTACCACCCCCTCAGCTGACCAACTACCAGCAGAGCACCTGCAAAAAGGAGCTAAACCCATAGACTATCCCATTTCCATACTGATTAACAGAATCATAAGTGAAGGAACTATCCCAACTATCTGGAAAATCTCTCACATTATCCCCCTACATAAAAGTGGGAATTCTAACGACTTTATAAACTATCGCCCTATAGCTTTACTTTCTCCACTAGCAAAAATAATGGAAAAATGCATCCATAAGCAACTACTTAACCACCTAATCCAAAATAACTTACTTGCCAACTGTCAACAGGGATTTAGACCATTCCACAGTACTACCACTGCCCTGCTATCCTTTGCAGACTGCATTAACAAAAACCGTAATAACAATATTCTTTTCTCTGTAGTCTTTATTGATTTATCGAAAGCTTTCAATATGGTTAATCACCAGCTACTTTTAAATATACTGAAATCCCTTTCAGTTGAACCTCTAGCCATAAAATGGTTCAAATCTTACTTAGACAATAGACAGCAAGCTGTGCTATGGGATGATAATCTATCTACAAACCTCCACATTTCCCTTGGTGTTCCTCAGGGCTCCATATTAGGCCCACTCCTATTTTCCATTTTTATTAATGACCTACACTCAGCAATTCCTTATGCCACCTGTATTCGATACACAGACAACTCCACAATAATTTGTTCAGCCACTTCTCCATCTGAACTACAGTCCCTTACCCAAAAAGCATTTAATACAGTAGAACAATGTTTTTTTAAATGGCTGCCTCCTCCTAAACTCCAAAAAAGCAAAACTTTTTCTTTTCACTCCAACCTGAAAGTCCACCCCAGCATATTTCACACTCGTATCTAATAATGGCACTCTCATATCTCCTGACCCAACCACCAAACTCTTAGGAATAACAATAGATTGCAACCTTAATTTTGATACTCATATTAACAACACAGTAAAAACAGTCAACAAGAAATTGGGGTCCCTCCATAGAATCAAACCCTTTCTTACACCATTAGCCAGGACCACTATAGCCCAAACTCACTTAATCTCCACTCTACTCTATGCTTCACCTATATACACTAATCTGTCAAAAAACAACCTCAACAAACTGGCAATCTCCTATAATAATATTGCTAGATTTGCCACTGGCTCTCCTTTTAGAACTCATCATTGTCTTAATCTAAAGCAACTAGGATGGCTAGAGTTTCAAAATCAGCTTCAATTTCACCAGCTTGCTATTGCCCATAAGACCCTGTATCAACCCACCAATACTCCTGTACTCTCTAGCCTCATTACCCCTTACAACAATCTTAAAAATGTACGCTTCTCAAATAAACTACTTATTTGTACTAGCAGATCCAACACCTTTGCAGGAGACTCTCTGTTCTCTAATACTGTTGGAAAGCATTGGAACCTACTACCCACTGAACTCTTATCTCTGTCCTCAATAACACTTTTTAAACAGAAACTAAAACTATTTCACAGTACACATTGGTTATGCCTTTGTACTAACCCTGACTAACTCTCTTTCCTTATACTAATGAATACTCTTCACCTTTTACTCTACTGTACTAACTACAGACTTATCCTAAAAGAACCAAAAACACCGTGACATTGCAATTTAAATCTATGTATATATGTATATAGTAACATCTTTTTGTACATTACTTTCACTGTTTGTGTGATACTCACTACTCATTATAAGTATTGTATTTTTATTTTATTAATAACAGCTGTGTTAAGCTTGGACTGTTGCAACATTCTATATTGCATTGTATGTTTGTGTTGGAGCTTTTCTCCCGAGGCTTCTACTGAAAATGGAGATGTATACAGTTAGACTAGCCTGGTCAACAAATGTAAAATAAATGCACAAACACACACATATATATATATATATATATATATATATATATATATATATATATATATATACATATATATAATTAACAGAGGGTGGAGTTGCCGGGAGCTTACTCCCTCTGCAGAAACACTGTATTTGCTGAACGTTTGCTATTAATTCTTTTAAAATGTTAATAATATGGTCTCAATCATATGAAGTTTGAGGTTTTAAAACTTTGATAATGCAAATTAGATCCATCATTCAATATCTTATCTAATATTGCATTTGTTTCAATAATAACTTGATTTTTATGTGCAAAATACTATTTTAAATTAAGATTTCTGGCAAGTAACCTCAGGTCCACAAAAACTTCTGACACTGATTACTTCTCAGTCAGAGCAAACTTTAATGCTGTACTAATGACTTGCAGAATGCAAGAATGTAGAATATCTTTGGATAAAACCACACCTCACCAGTCAACAACACAGAGTCACTCTGTGAGCATAAGTCATTTTCAGTTCCACAGCACTGCATGAGAAAAATATTGCTCTATTTTACTTATTTTTCAAAGTCTGAATTACATTGTCACTTGGGAAGTCTGCAGTCTCAATTATTGGTTCTCCTTCTCCATGACTGAATCATGGTGTTTTTCTCCATGTTTCACATTACTCTTACTTTCTAACTGTCGATCTCTTCCATCATTCCTTAATCTACCTTGATGAAAATTATGTCAAGGAAAAGGAGAACATCTCTTACATTGCTGCCATGGAAACCATTCACCTTCATTCTCAAAAATAACCAGATCTTTTATCAGTTCCTGTCTCGTTCATATTAACATTTCCTTTTCATATACTTGCAGTTCCTCAGTAACTGCTGACAATTTATTCCCTGCCTGCTGTGAATCCACATTTCTGTCTTGCTGAATCTGGTCTTGTATACTGTTGATCTTAACCTCACACAATTCACATTGACACTTATCAAACTCCACCAGTATTTTCAAGAATTCTAAAGAACAGTAAAATGCTGTAGGTTCCAATGTCTTCTTCAAATTATCACAATCATTGGGAAAAGGAAACAAAAGCTTTAGCAAAACAAACAAACCTTGTGTGTATTTTTTATGTTTTTGAAGGGTCTCTAAGCAGCTTCACTGATGTGGCCCTTTCAATTTTTTTATATTGTGCTAATTTCTCTAAGCGCCCTGTTCAATGATATGATTAGAGTATCTGACATTTTTTTAATAATATTGTCAAGATTTATATCTTTATTTATTTACATTTCATTAACTGGGGTAGAGCACTGACCATAAATGGTCAACGGGAAGGCTCGAAAGTGATAAAGAAACAAACACGGTAATAAAAAGCACAAAGGTCATACATATATAGTCAGCCAAAATGTAAAGTTATAAACAAGTTAAGAATACCATGAGGAATATTCAGTGAAATAATATATAACCTTTTAGAAAGTGCACTAGGCAATTATTTGCATGGTATATAGAGAAGTTTGAATCCAGTAGGAAGCAGGTGAAGAGAGCAGTGACTGAGACAGAAAACATAGTGGAGATGGGGGTTGGTATATACAAGGAAGGAGTTTGAATCCAGTAGGAAGGAGGTGAAGCAATGTGTAAGAGTGATGGAGATACCGAGGGTAGTGTAGATGGGGTGGAGAGCAAGGAAACAGTTTAGAATGAAAGATAAACTGAGGATAAGCATGTCTGCACCCCAACGAGGGGCTCAAATGTCCTAGATTTAGTACTCACCAACACAAGGGGTCTCTGCAATATCGCCATTATGTTGGCCTCACCAGTAAGGTCTGATCCGAATTCAGTCCAGTGTTCAAATTAATGATTATACCTGACCCCCCCCCCCAACATTGAAAAGGATGAAAAACATCTCCAAAGCAAACTATAGCCTCCTAAGTGATGCCATAAATAGTTGCGAACCCCATGCTATACAGAGTTGTACACAAATGGCCTATATAAACACCTTAACAAATGTATAGGCTTGGATGAACCTGAACAGATCAAACAAGATCCTCAAAAAAAAACAAGACACCCAGGTGGGCATCAAGCATAAATAGGTTATACAACAAGTGGAAGTAACTAATGTCTAAGAACAAAAGGTAACTGACTCAGCAGAGGAAGAACACCCTCTGCAGCTTGAAAAAGCAAATTAGCTATCCTATAAAGTCCTCTAAAGCCAATTAGAAAGCTAAACTAGCATCCTTAGCTAATGATAATCAGGAAGCATTCTTTAGCTATGTTAGAAATCTAAAAGGGAAGAGACAGCTTTGTGCTGAACTAGAAGTGGATGGCACCACTTATACTGACCCTGAGGACATTGTCAATCTGCTAGCAGACATATTTGGGGCAAACTTTACCCCCATGTCCCCACGATACATATCCCAAAGCATACCTGTCACCAGTCTGCTACCTAGTATCTCCAAAGATCAAGTCACAACCGCACTCTCCATGGCCAAAAACACAGCAGCTATGAGACTGGATAACATTCCAGGCTGTCTACTAAATGGTCTGAAACAGGACCTAGCGGAAACATTTGGCACTCTCTTCAACCACAGTCTAAGTACTGGCTGCAACCAGTAAAGTGGAAAACAGCAACAGAAAATCCCTTACACAAAAGGAGGCCATCAAATGACCCTGGGAACTATAGACCCATAAGCCTAACCAGCCTTGTCTGCAAGGTCATGGAGAGAATCATCATGGACCTTATCAACAAAGACATAGGTGACCTTCAAACTCTTGAACCGACCCAATTTGTGTTGGCTAAGGATAGATCATGCTTATTAAACCTGGTGGACTTCTTCAAGAATGTCACCAAAGCCCTCAATGAAGACAAAACAGTATATACAGTCTCTCTTGACTAAGCCAAGGCTTTTGACACAATCCCTCAGTCAGGCTTCATTGAGAAACTCACACAGCTGTGAATTAACCCATATGTCACTAAATGGGTAGCCCATTGGATCACCAACAGAACACATACAGTCAAAGTTGGAGATTCCACCTCTACCAGAAGACCAGTTACCACTGGTGTACCACAAGAATCTGTGCTGGGTCCCCTACTGTTTGGAATCTATTTCTCAGAACTCCAGGGAAAATAGATTGCCTGTGGCTTACCATGTTCACTGATGACTGCAAACTGGCTGCAATCATTGAGTCCTCAGTGATGATGACATACTACAAAAATGGCTTGCACAGACAAACGATTGATGCCAAATCCATGGACTAAAAATAAATGCAAAATAATGTGTTATCATCCCTTCGAGCAAGGGGAGGTCCCCGCAAATTACAATATTAACAGTAGCCCCCCCTTAGCTCAAATCCTGCAGAGAGAAATTTGGGAACATAGGTTGATAGCAACCTCATCTCCAATCACCATGTGCCCACAGTAGTAAGGAAGGCCTTCTGTGTTGCATATCTCATAAGTAAGGGCATCACATCCAAAGATAAGGATGTTATAACTCCCCTGTACTCATCCCTCATCAGACCACTAATAGAGTACACTGCTACCTCACCAGACATCTGCAGCAGCTGGAGAAACCTCAGAAGTTTCTCACCAAGGAAATTCAGGTCCTGCAACACATGACCTCCATGGACAGACTGATGGCCCTGTCATTGTACTCTGTATCTTACAGGCTGCTGAGAGGTGAGTTATGCCTGGCCTACACAGCAGTCTCAGACTCTGCCCTAATGGAAATGCTGCACATCTACAAGTCACATGGGACACGATTCACTCATTTTAGGGATCTTAACCTAGCCTGCAACATTAACAAGACATGCTGGAGAGACAGATATGTCTTCCAGAGACTGCCACTCCTCTGGAACAAATTCCCAATTCACATAAAACAAAGCTCCTTGATGACCCTATTTAAGCGTAACTTAGACAACTGTATGGGAGATCATAAGTTTACCATAGGCATGTCACATATGTCCCTCTTGGATAAGAGCAGTCGATTCTGATTATAGACTTGCACTGCAAATATAGACTATTCAAATTGGTCAATAAAGGAACAAAGGTATAACATGTCTGGGCTTATAATAGCCCTAAGGTCAATAGCCTAGTAACCTCCTATGAACTTATGAACCTAAGGTGTTAGCTGCCTGGGCTCCAGGCCAGTCTCTGATTCTGCCCTGGTGGGATGACTGCGCATGCAATAATTTGATACAGCCGATGACATCAGCATTGTCTACTGAGCATATGGTGATGACAGTACCCAACATGCTGGTGTAAAAGGCTCTCTGTAATGTCAAGTAACAGTCCACATACACAAGCACACCTAGTAGACTGCAGTGAGAATAGAACCCCTACATCTTTAAGTACACAGACTACAGCACACAATAATTTACACAAGCACTAAAGCACAAGTCTGATATTTGTATGTCTGCAGGTCACCTTATACTGGATGGCATCAGCAGGCTGAATGAAATGGAAGTATAGGCAGGTGTAAGTATGAAAATACTGGCAAGGCATGCCATTGGGGAAGTTCTTGTAGGATAGCCCATCTACTCTACTGAGTCAACACACACATAAACACACACACACACACACACACAGACACACACACACACACACACACACACACACACACACACACACACACACACACACACACACACACACACACACACACACACATTGTGAGATGAGAACCCCCTACCTAAGTGCACACACTATTCTATGCAAGTGCCATGGCACAAGTCTGACATTTACATGGCTGCAGGTCAACTTATAGTAGATGACATCAACAGTGCATGTTGGAGAGAAGAAGGTGTGAGGCCTGCCTGAATGGATGTGTAGGCAGGTGCAAGCATCAAAATAATATCAATGCATGGGCTTGGTGTGGTAAATACAGGTACACACTTGCTTTGCTGGCTAGACGCGTACCCACACACACCCACACACACACACACACACACACACACACACACACACACACACACACACACACACACACACACAGATGATTGCAGTGAGAATAGAACATCTACCTAAGTACACATACTATATAACTCAGTATTCTATGCAAGTCCCATAGCACAAGTCTGAGTTTTATAATGCTGAAGGTCAACTTATTGTGGATGACATCAGCAGTGCATGCTGGAGAGAAAGTGTGGGAGGCCTGCCTGAAATGGATATGTATGTAGGTGCCAGTATAAACATACTGGCAAGTCATGCCACTGGAGTATTAACTGTAGGATATCACTTCTAACCTGCTGAGTAGGCACACACACACACACACACACACACACACACACACACACACACACACACACACACACACACACACACACACACACACAAGTTGACTGGAGTGAGAACAAAACCCCTACCTATTTAATTGCACAGACTACAGAACACAGTACTCCACACAACTGCCATGACACAAGTCTGACTTTTATATGGCGGCAGGTCAACTTATGGTGGAAGACCTCAGCAGTGCATGTTTGGGAGAAGATGGTGGGAGGCCTGCCTGACATGGATGTGTAGGTAGGTGAAAGTATCAAAATACTGTCAATTTATGGGATTAGGGCAGGAACTGCAATGCACACTTGTTCTTCTGGTAAGACACACAAGAACACGCTGAAGTGAGAAGAGAACCCATACGTATCTAAATATACATACTACAGAGCTCAGTAATTTACACAAGTGCCACAGCACAAGTATGACTTTTACATGGCTGAAGGTGAACTTATAGTAGATGACAGCAGCAGGTTATATGGAGGACAGCGCGGTGGAAGGCTTGTATAGGCACATAAATTCATAGTCTCATTTGTGGCCAGTAAAATAACAGCACTAGAGGTGTGTAGAAGCCTTGTTGTGTAAAAACACAAGTACCCTTATTGAGCATAGTTGGCTGTTTGAGTTTAACAGAGCAAGGATGTCAGCACCACCAACTGGCCCAACATTATATATTACACCTTGCAGTGTAGTTGATATATGTGTGTAAAAATAATACTGTGACCCAGGGACTGTACTGCTTGGATGGGGGGCTGGACAACACATGAATGTATTGTGAATATATGGTGTATACTTGGACTGTACCCTCAATTTATAATGTTTCCATATGCACTTTTATGTCATACAAAGAAAATGGACAATAAACACCAATAATAAAGCAGGATATACACACACGCACACACACACACACACACATATAAATATATATATATATATATATATATATATATATATATATATATATATATATAACTCCATAGCACAGTGAGCAGCAGATTTGCTCGATAGTTAACAAAGTATACACACTTGTGAGTTACACCTGTTTCTGACTAGGTAAGCAGTGCAAAAATGAGAGCTGCATTGCTAATGTCTGCCAAGCAGAATGCAATTGCATGTATAGGCAGTTGTGTATCTGTTTTGGGAAAAGTAAAAGGCATGATGGTCCCGATAGTAAGAATACATTTACAACACTGTATTGGACAGCATGTCTGCAGTCATACATTTGGTCATAAATGTAATAATACATAGATTACTCTATTAGTAAAAGTAATACTATAGGGAACATTGTGTATTCAAACCCAGGACCATGTGCATAGCAGTCCTACACTTACATCTGTTGCCACATGAATGTTGAAGAACCTGTTGTCTGTGAAGCACTTCATTGCTGTGCACTGCAATGTCACAGCAGTAATACAAAGGTTACACACTTCGTACTATAACCCACTACCATCTGTACTCCAGGCCTGGTTTTCACAATGGTCATGGGAATTAATTGAATGTATCCAGTTTCTGTTTTTGGCTGTCAGCTTACTAACCATTCTTTGCGCAAGCCAGATAAACACAGCCATTCCCCGCTTTCACTGTTTGCACTATGCAATGCATGATGCAGAAAGTGCAATTAAAAAGGAGAAGAATAAGCAAAAATATTCATAGGAATAAATGCATATAAGTAAAATAAGTGTTTGTTGTCACATGTTAAGGTACTTTCTGTCGAAATCCACAATTATTCATTTTATTACTGTACCAAGTTAAAAAAATACAAGGATATGGCATAATATTATTAAAGAATACAATCTAGGTTCAGGACTTAACCTTGCAAATGCAGCAGCTGACACAATTTTATTTCCGGCCTAAAATTTCATTGTCTCTACTCCCATGGTATTGAATTATGCAGGAAAATGAGAATGTAGGCTGCATGGATGCTTTATAGCTTGTTGAATAGCTCCACTGTATTGAAAATCACTTGCTGATGCTGTAATTAGTACCTATGAAAAATATCTGTAGCTTTACTGACCGTATCAACTCCATATGAGCTCACTAGTGTATGATGAGCACATACAAGCTGCTGCATGCACCAATGGTGAAATAAAGTAAACACAGGTGATCTCATTATTACTTTTTCTGTCTCTGTGACATCACCCAAAAATGTAGCTCAAAAAGTGAAGGAAAGGTTGGAGACCCTTTACTTGAACACAGGACCTACTCTAGCCCTACACACACACAGTCTGCCACAGGAATAGGAATGTGACAAGCACTGATAAACCTGCCATTCATTTCTCCTTTTCCTGTGATTGCACTAGGCTCCAGATCACACAAAGAAGGCCAAATATTAAAAAAATGTGAACTTAAAGTAGACAGACATGATACATTTTAACAAACAATAAAGGGGATGAAACAGAACTTGTACATTGTGCACTGCTTACATGCATTTTTACATATCACAGACCTACATGTCCATCTCTGTAAGTGTAACCTGACACCCCCCCCCTGATGTCGCCAAAGAACATGAACAAAAGGCTTTTATTTCCAAGGAACACACCTGAGCACTTCTGTCTTAAAATAAAGACTTCTTCATAGTGTCAGAAAAGTAAAACCACTATAATACATACACACACCCAGGAGCAATATGCCAATCAAATAATACAATTAATCAACTACCATGGTAACACTAAAACACTAATAAAATTGTGCTTTAACACTAAACTAAGACATAGTGCTGAGCATAATAATGAGGCATAAATAAACAAGGATAAAACTGGCCAAAACATGAATAAAGACAGAAACAAGTATAGTAAAAACTGTTGACCATTGCCGCGTAATAAAATAACATAAAAATAATTAAACCTTATCAGCTCTCATCTTTAATATACTAGAAATGGAAATACTATCATTAATGCAAGGCAAAAGAGTAGCATTAAGTCTCAGTTGCCAGCATAATTCTTTGCAACCCAAGGTAACATCTAAATCTCCACTTAAAGGTGTCACAAAAACACTATCGATGGCAAAAAAGGTGAATCTTTTAAAATTAGAACACACCTAGGAATGATAAAACAAGGCATTAGTCATCTTTTTCTTATCAATATCATAAAGATGCTCAATTATCCTGCCCTCCACCTCCTCTACATTTTACCAACATAAAAGGCCTGGCACAAAGAGCATAAAACAAAATAAACTAAGTGCATGGTATTACAATTCACCTTTCCTGGACAGGGAATCGAATGACCATACTGATGGACAACAGCATATGGTCCAGTATGAATAAACCTACAAGCCTTAAAACATCCACATTTCTGCATTAAACTATGACTCCACGTAGCTCTACCCATTCCCGATTCAAAAATACCCTTCACATTTCTCCCTTTAGAATAAGCAAAAATGGGAAAATCCTCCAGTTCTTAATTCAGCTCCTCATTGAATACTAAATTCCAGAATTTTCTGACAACACCAACCTACAAATGTGTTGTATTACTAAAAGGAATAACTAAGGAACTGTACTATCAGTGGAACAAGGATTGTTACATGTAGCAACATGGGTATCAGAAATAAAACTGTGACCGATGTCCCTCGACCATCTTAAGATGGGTGAAAAACGATTAGTCCTAAGTTGCATGACCTCAACATTTAAATTGTTTAGAAAATTAATAGGGTAACCTCTATCCAAAAATATATAAATCAAATAGTGTAATTCTTCAAAAAAATACACTGTCATCTGAAAAAAAGCCTCGACAGTCTCACCATTTGACCTTTTACTACCAATATTTTTTTGGAAATGGGGATGGCAACAGTCAAAATGCAGATAGGTGTTGGTAAATGTTTGTTCTCTAAAGATAGGGAAGGTAAAGCAGCACTTGGATGTATCTTTCCCAAGGGTTAAATCTAAAAATTATAGAATTAGGGTCAATAGTGTATGTAAACATCAAAAAGTTTATAAAGGTACCCCATAAATTATAAAAATGCTCCCTTTGTTCCCTAGTACCGATCATCCAGGAATCTATAGTATCCATGTACAAGGACCAAAAAATCAGGAGTAAAAACAATGGTCTTCTCCCACATCGCAAGCACAGCATTGGCATACAAGGGAGCACACATGGCACCCATAGCTGCACCCAAAACCTGGTAAAAGTATTCTCCTTCAAACTTAAGAAAATGGTTAGTTAAAACAAGTTCCAATAGGGCTGTAAGGGTGCAAACTTCCTCAACAGGTAGTGTGGAAAATGTGCATAAATATTTTGAAAACCAATCCACACCAATATCATGGAGGATCACCTTAAAAAGGTTTATCACATCAACTGTAATAAACATAACACTATCCAAAAAATCCAAGGACTGCAAATTCTCCAATAAATTCCAAGAATCCTTAAGAATTTGCTTTTCTACCTCCAAAATGGACTTAATTTAAAGTCCATATATTTAGCCAAGGGCTCTGTCTTGGAACACTTAGCAGAGATAATAGGTCTGAGGGGAGGATTGTGAGCATGCTTATGAATCTTTGATATACTAAAGATATATGACAACTTAGGTTTGTTTACATTCAGAAATTCGCAGACATCATGAGACAATTCACCCTGCATAACCATATCCAACAATAAAAAATCCAGTCTGGCAAAATCCATGTTGATCTCATTTAAAGACACCCTTACATACATGTTCTCATTAGCCATAAGCTGACTCATTTTCGAGGAATAAATGGCATTGTCCATAATAACCACTCCACCATCTTTACCTGGTTTCATAATACAGATGTTCCTATTGAAGGCCAAACTCTGAAGAAGCTTCCTTACAACTGATGACAAATTGCCAACCAATATTTTTCTGTTTTGTTATACATCAGTCTAAACTGATATTCACATAATCTTTCCAAAAGAGAAACAAATGTGTTCATGGGTGGTCAATAAGTATTTTTTCTGCAAAGTCCAACACCATTATCATTAGTAAAAACATTTCTTTCAGAAAAATACAGGTTCAAATTACAATTCCTGCAAACTGGTTTCAACCGACTCAAAGCCTGCACTAAGTCTTCAAATGTTTTCAATTTATCCAGTATTGAGTGGAATGAGGATTTTATGTCCATTTTAAAAAAAGGATTTTCCTTTATACCTAATTTTAATTTGGACATAGTGCAGGCTTTGATTCAGTTGAAACTATTTTGCAGGAATTCTAATTTGACATATTTGGCATATCCAACAACTGGAACATCTACAGAGGTTCCTCACTAAAAGAATACTGGGCGTAAGTAATATGTCCTATGCAGACCGCCTCAAGGCCCTATCCCTGTATTCTGTCTCCTACAGACTTTTGAGGGGAGATCTATGCATGGCATACAGGGTATTGGCAGACCGCACTCTAATAGACCTCCTGCATATCCGCAAAACAAACAGTACCAGAATTACCCATTCTAAAAACTTAAACCTTGCATGTGATATAAATAGAAGCTGCTGGAGAGATAGGTATGTATCCCAGAGACTACCCCATCTATGAAACAAGCTCCTCATCCATGTGAAGCAGAGTTCCTAATCAAATTCAAGTCCAACTTGGACAATTGGATAGGAAATCAGAAATTCATTCCTGGTTTGGCACCTATGTCTCTGATACAAACAGGTAATCTGTAAATGGTTCATCTCCCAAGCCCATACTTACACTTATCAATGGCATCCGAACTTTCCAGAGATTTGGGATGCATGGCAAGGCTTAAAAAGGCCCTTGTGGTCATTAGCCTAGTAAACACCTATGAATCTATGAACCTATGATTCCTGCCATACCACTGTAGAGACACAGTGACCTGAGCCACATTAGGTGTAAACCTGTGTGGCCAGGTCTCTGTGCCCAGTTCTCTCACCCCTGTGTATATACATCAAATGTTGCAACTGATGTGCTACTTACCATGTACATAGGACTAACTAATGAAAATTATGCTACATATAAATTTGCATGGAGTTTATGGTCATTAGTATGTCAACAGGCATTTGTTCACAATACCCTGTTGCAGAATAGTGACATACCACAGAGACTGTATGAGTACTCACAATTTGCAGGCATCAGCCAACATTGTTAGCCACACTCAGTCAGTAGTCACATGTATTGTGGTTGAATGGATTCCAAGCAGGAGGACCCAGGACTGCACTCTGTTGAGCACTACTGTT
Organism: Protopterus annectens; assembly: GCF_019279795.1. Classification (NCBI taxonomy): domain Eukaryota; kingdom Metazoa; phylum Chordata; order Ceratodontiformes; family Protopteridae; genus Protopterus; species Protopterus annectens. The sequence continues at coordinate 189,751,810 of NC_056735.1, read as the reverse complement.
TACAGATCAGCTATTGGAGGTGGATGTCCCTATGCTGCATATATGCGCCAGGAATGAGCCACTTAGTGAGCCCTACAATGACAGTTTCATTCATGCCTAAGTGGGTGCTTTGTAAATGTTGCCTGAGTGGGGGATATAGTCAGATAACTTGGCTCAATCTAGGGTGTTGTATGCCCTGATGTACCCTCGCCCAGGTCCATGGTGACTATCTCAGAAATGTCCACCACATGCAAAAGTCATGCTTCCTCTGTCACACATCCATATTGTGTACAATCAACTGTGTGTAGAACACATATATGTCTGCTGATCAGCTCCATCATCACTCCTAAAGGCATACAGATATGGATACTCAGACAAAGAGATGTATAGTTATGTTGGTCAGTGGATGCACCACCTCTGTGGAAGGGTATAACAGTTGCCATTGTCCACTCAGCAGGTGTGCAGCCAAGTAGTATTGATAAGATTGCAAGGGTTTCCCAATGGTGTTAGTCATTCTTGTCAAATCACATGTGGGATGCAGTCTGGAATGTTAGCATGTTCAATAGATGTTGTGTATCTTCCAATGAGATGCCAGTTACAAACTGCTCTGTAAATATGGAAGTTAAGGGACAGGTTGTAGGAATGCCATGTGTCACATGTGGTGGGGACAAGGGAGTGTAGTTGATGCAGACAGTGTGGGTGCACAGGTTAAGTATGAGTATACACCCATCATATGTGAAATCATGATGCATGAGGTTGATGAAGGTCTGGATATGTCCTTTGAGGTCATATGTGTAACTACACTGTGCTTTGTGGTTCTGCTTTGTGTGGGTGGCTACTTTTGTCACTTACCTTGTCTACATAAAATCACAACATTATGTGCTTCTTTTAACTGAGGAGGTAGTGTCTCCATGTTAGGGGGTCGCCTTCATTCCAACTGTTACAAAGCACTGTCCACCTGTTATTGTATAGCCTGAAAATGGCCGTTGTCCACCAGTCAGGTTTGCTGAGCCATGATGAGCCTGTGTCCCTCCTGTTATGTACAGCCGAGTTCATGTAGTTGTAATGCTAATGACATAATGCATGAGTGTAGAGCTCTGCATACTTGCTTGTCCCATCTGAAAGGGGAGGTACAGTCATACTATGTCAGCCATCCCACAGGAGGTAATAAATGGCTGTCTTGACATATATGCCTGTATTGTCTGCAAGGGGGGTATGTGTCAGTAGTTCTAAGGTTTACAAATCTGTGGCCAGATCCCACCAGGGAGGACTTCTGGGGGGACTGTACTGATCACCCATATTGGTAAACACATGATGCACTACATTGATTTCCTGTGTGAGGATGTCATGGCCCTGCTGCAGGGCATTGTAGGTAAGGACCTGAACCATCCTTTGGACAAGTGAGCCACAGTACAACTAAGCAACACAGTGTGTACATATTATCCTTCCCTAATGTGTTTGTGCTCTGTACAGACACCTTGTATGACTCTCTTCTTGCAACATGCTGGAAGTAACTGCAATACTTACTTGCACAGATGACAGCTAGCATGTAGTGTCAGGCAGTGACCGCAGATCTCTGAATCATGTCACCTGAAATGACAGGTGTTAGCATGAATACGAGCACTGATACCATCGTACACCTACTGGCACTGGACCAAACACTGCTACTTTTGCTCCAGGCCAGATCATGCCTACTGGCTGTAAACAGCAAAGCCTATTGACTGTTACACTATGCAATGGATGTCGGACATATGTCTCACTCCACCAACCATCAACCATGGCCTCTGTATGACAATATTAGGCCAGCAGACCTTGTTGGAAATTGTGTACATCATGTACATAGCGTTATGTACATGATCTACATAGTGTTATGTCAGGTGGTGGATAGGCAGGTTTCTGACAGTCATACTCTGAGAAGATAGCATTGGGAGACCTACACCTCAATGATGCCAGTCACCAGTGATGTTCCCTATCCCCCATTATTTGCATACCTCATCTACATATTTCCACTCTGCAGTCACAGCCGCCATCAGTGAACTCTGGCCGAGTGCATTAGCAGGTAATGGCATATTAGGAGCTGTCACAGAATCCCACACAGAATCAACAGTTATCCAGGATGGCCTAAGACACAGGCAGATGTACTCTGAGCCACTGACAAAAACTAACTGCCAATGACTGCACTATACTATACTTTGGGAAGTCATCCACCCCTGCAAATAATTGTATTGTCTCCACATCGCACACAGTTGAGCCATTGCACATGGGGTTATGGACACAGACAGTAATGTAACCTTTGACTCTCACTGGTTGGTAAGATGTGGGGTTGCATTCAGTGTTGTACAATCTACACCTACAGGTTTAGGATATACATCCCAGACTGTCACTCCTGTACTAAATGTGGGAGTCAACACACCTATCGTGTGCAGTGGCACCATTTCTATGCCACTACATAGGCATATCGTACACATAGCCACCACACAGGTCCCATGGTGCACCAATACATAGTGTAGATAACCTGTCCTGTGGAGCCAGTGTTATGACCGTACATGTGTAGTTGTCTCCTAAATGCTTTGGAGGGGATGTGCATAGCTCCATAAATGGAGGTGTCAGATTCCACTGTGTACCTCCCGCATATTCATGACAGGACTAACACATGTCTCACCAGTTCTGCACGCCTGCAACATCACGGTGGTATACATAGTACATGCTGGAGAGACAGGTGTGTAACGCAGACAGCATGGCCTAAATGAAACAGCCCACCTGTCCCATGCATGTGAAGCACACATCTTCTGTGACACAGCATGTGCAGGTTACAAAATGGGATGCAGAACACGCCAATCATAACTGGTGTTAGCCAACTGTTTGTCCTGGAGACAGGATATTTGAAGATGGGTCATGTCCATCAGGACAGCTTATAGATGTGTGTGTTCCCAAACACCTGGTGACACTTATCAAGGTTATCAGATCTGTTCACAGATAAGGGATGCATGAGTATGCTGAACGCCACCATTGCCCTTTCTAGCCTGTTATACACATATATACCTATGGAGCCATGAACATATAGTGCTGTACCTTGCTGAAGACATATTTGTGTTGTGCTGACATGCCATCCTGTGCCACTTTATTGCTGCTGTGTGCCCATAGGTTATCCCAACAGACTCCTGAAACAGAAACATTAACAGGTCTGTGACACACCTGCCATTGTGTAACTATGCAACCATTACAATATCATACAACATAAGGTACACAAAAGTATGTGGCATACCCATGACATATACTTGCATACGGTATATGTCATTAACCACTACATGTGGCATGGCAAAACAACACTGCATTAAACAAGTACATGTTAACTAATATAGTCACCCTGTGCATCAGATACATAGCTTCATTTCCCTACATCAACGGCAAGGATGACAGGGATGTGGCACAGGTATCATCACTTGCACAGGGTACTGTGGAGGGTGCATGAGGCCTAGGCTGACCCAAAGGTTGACAGCATGTGTGCGAGTCAGGAAGGGAAGCAGTTAATATGGACTATGGAAAGGTGCCAAGTGTGTCTGTAGGTGAGCTCCATTTGACAGTGGTGTGTGAGCGTGTGAGTGTACACAGTCAAGCTCAGTGCTAGCCCTACATGTGTGTGTGTTGGACAGCTTTGGACCATACATGGTAGAGTTGACAGTTCATTGTCTCTGGCCCAGACCATAGGAACTGGTTCTGCCAGGAGTTGCACTGGCACCTCCATGCCAAAGTTCTGAAGTGGTGCTAGTACCTGATGGTGACTGCTGTCTGCTGGAACTGTGTCCCCCACAGGAATGCCCAGGACCATGAGCCCATGGCCTGCTATGTCATGGTGAGGACAGCACACTCTCCTCTGTAGTACTGGATGTACTGCCTCTATGGGCTCATGTTTTTGCATGGTCATGTGAACTCAGCAGATGGAATTGCTGACCTACGTCCACAAGTCCAATACTCAACTCCAGCCACATGTTCCAGCACAATGTCCAAGACAGACACTGTTATAGCCCACCTTCTGTCTGTCGCATCAGTCAACTGATCCAGGGTGTCCCCAATGTGGTGGAGGCAGTCATGGATGTCAGACTATGCTGCATCCATCATCCTAACCATACATCTGGTGTTCCATTCAGAACATGCCATGTGACCCATGATGTGACACCTACAACAGGTGGTGGATGGACAACAGGCCTCCTACAAGCATCCCTGTCAATCACCAGTGTGAGACCTCACCAGCTGTCTGGCTATGGCCAGTATCTACACTCACTGGAGCCATAGATGCCACACTTTCCTGTTCAATGCTCCCCCCCCCCTAACTGTCCAATATCTGTGGCCTCTGGGGAATGGGTATGTGTAGGCAGACTGACTGTGTGTGGTGACAATGGTTGCAGAAGAGGGATGCCTACCTCTGCATCAGATTCAGCCCCCGACACCCCCACCTATGCCTCACTGTGGCCAACATCATCATCAGAGTCTGAAGAGACACTGATATTAGGTTGTGTAGGGGACAGACACCAATCTCCCCAATCATCTGTGATAAGAAAGAAAAAAGTGTTACATGAATACCTGCACTATATTATACAAAAAAATCCACCAATACTCATAATAACAAAGACCCACAACTGAATTAGCGGTCAAACATTTTTCTTGTCCACTTTTGTCCAGAAAAGATTTCCTCAAAATGAAATACACACTCAACTCAAGACCTTTATAACAGTCACTTCAAGTAAATCAAGTAAAACTTGACCAGTGAAATTTACCTTTTAATTAATCAATATGAAACTATAGTTGATAAAACAACACACAGAAACCCAGTACACCTATCTTAAATATATTGAAATACCTATTTCACTGCCTAATTTATTTTCCTTTCATCATTTTGTTTTTTAAAAGGCATTTTAGAGTAATTGCCTCATTTAAACCAGGAGGCTTACCTGCTCTTAACTGTCACTGCCAAAGTGTTTCATTTTGTTCAACTACACCCCTGCGATTACCCACTCTAGGATCCTTAGGTACCTGTTCTAGACTGGAAAATAAAAACATTCTACTCTGTTTACACATGAAAGTATGTTTAAATAGGACATCATTCTGGCCCTTAACTTTAACAGAATATAAATGATCCTTAACAAAACAGTGTCATGCTTGTCCAGAACAGGACCACAGTTTTGGCCAATACCTGACGGACCTGTGAAAAGTTGAAGGTGAGGTAATGTCAGTACCAATGCATGTTGCAGCTCAACAAGGTAATACATTTATATATATCATATTTACACTAGCTACTGTGTTACTTTTTGTATTGGTCACATTCTAAGTATGAGATAACAACTAAGGTTAAACCCTTCCCCCAAGAGAACAAAGACCTGACACCCACATAAAAGTATGTAAAGCCTGACACACTGACTGCTACAATATTACAGTGCTGATCACAGTAAGCTTACCTGCATGCTCCTGTGCTATGTAAACTGTGGGACCCACCTCTACAATGTATGGTGTGATGGATGCCTGGGAGCTGTCATGTGTGCCTAGGTCCACCAGGAATTCCTCAGTGGCTGAGAGTGATTGTTCTGCTGCAGGACCTCCACCTGTGATGGCATGATCTCTGGCTACATCTGCTGCCCTTCGTTATGCAGCATTGATCATGTCTGTTGTGTGGTGTCGAACTGTCTCATATATCCTGCCCTGATGGCCAGTGCCATTCACATCATGGACAAGGTCTGCTAGAATGCAGCCTGCTGTTCCCTGTTTAGCCTCACCCTGGACAGTAGGATGTGATGATGTTGTCTTAGTCCTTCCAGTATAATTTCATTTTCCGCATCAGAGAAGGGTGCATGACATCTAGGGTACATGATTCCTGAAAGACACCAAAATGGGAACACATTACAGTATCACATATGTGGAAGTACGCTATGTAGAGATACCACAAGGACAAAGTGGCTAGTACTACCCCACTGCTTGGTCACACATGTCATACCCCACAGTGTGCAAACATACTAAGTATGTGGGTACAACTGAGATAGTATTAATACTCAGGTATTCCTGTGTGAGCGATGATAGATACTGCTGTATGATCGTACACCCAACACTCGAGTCCACTATGGTATATCTTGCAAGGGCAACCCCCCAATAATATGCCATAAGAACAATGCCACACAACTAGAAGTGTGATATTACAACCACTATAAAGGGATGAGCCCAGTATGCCACAATGACAAATGACAATGCACTCCTGATGTATTGTATATCCTGTGTAGGTGTAAGACAGCAGGAGACCAATGACATGTAATTATCACAGCTCTAAGACAAGCTTAATGCTGCAATCCCTATTCCCCATAAGTCTATTCACCCATCTGCATCTTGTTGTAGACAAAATCAGTTACATACCTTATGGAGTGCAGTACTCCTCTGTTGATATGTGGTGATAATAAAGTTTTCACAAAGGCATGCTCTATGTGAGGAACATCTCATACAGAATGGTTCCCACAACCAGCTACTTGCCTTTTAAATGTGGGGCTCTCATCAGCAGGTGATTGCCTCTAAACCAATCTGTGGGTCTGAAATGCTAATTGCGGCCAACACAGCTGCTTTGCACTATCATCAGCCAATGACATGCAACCACTGTACAATATATAAGGCCTTCATGTAGATCAGGGTCCCTTTCTGATATGTTTTGCTAGACATTACTGGGGTGAGGATGCCACATCATCACAGAGGGTAGGTCCATAGCAGAAACCTTTACATAAATATGTGTGTGCTACAGGCTGCAGCTATTGCTGCAGGTAATATACATAGGCAGAGCGTGTGAACAACAACCTGTAGGAGTAACTGTGGGAGCTGTGTCAGCCTTTTTGTAGAGGCAGAGCCAGAGTGAGGCTACCCTTTCCAGTTCAATTAAGGCATGTGTTTAAGGTAAGTATGTTATGCAGCATAATCACTAACAGAGTGCTAGGCAACATGTTTGGTGTGTCCTTGAATAAGATGGGGTCTAAATATAAGAATATGTCCACCATTTGGGCAACTGCCAGGCCATGTGTTACAGTCTGGCAGTAATTTTCTGTGTGTATGAGAGCAGGCCTTGTTAAAAGTAGGGACTTCCAATGTGTATGTTAGCTGTGCAGCTGTGATAATCTGCACAGTGACTTTGGAAGGATTGTGTTGTGCACTCTGATATTGGTGGCCCTTATTTGCAGTACCTGCAGTGACATTCTCTGTGAATGCATTTTAATACATGACATGATACTTTATGCACATATAGTTTTGCTGTAGGGATATGTGAAGTGTGTTCCTACCTGCAAGCCTGTGACTTCCATCAGTGAAAAACAGACATGTCATTTGAAATGCATTGTGTGGATAAAGAGTGCATGACTCAGTCATTAATTTCTGCTTTCACAATACTGTACATTCACTTCTACATACGAACCAGGACCATGTGCGGCAAAATGTACTATTTGCAAGATGATTAACAGAGTGAGCTACAGAGTCACTGCTACAGCATGTGTATTTGCAAGATGTATGTGCACACATACAGGATGTGACAAATTTTCTACATACATCAGTATGTGCATGGCTTTATATGGATGTATGTGCTCACCAGGTCACAGTTGAACATGTATTTTGCCATTAATGCCTTAGCATGTGTCTTTCTACATGTTGCTGCTGAAGGGCACATTTACTTGCTATCATAGGCCTCACATGTGTGTGGGAGGTAAGTTGGGTAGGTGAGGATGCATTTGCAGACAGACAAGACAGACAAGACATCAGACAGGTCCGGTGTGTGACATATGAGGGGGGGGGTGAACATTTTGGGCAGGGAGACTGTTGTGGAATCCAAGTCCCATGTGCCTCCAGATGGCAGTAGCATGACTCACATCATCACCACCCATGGGACTGTTCCTTCACTGCCCTGGGGATGGCATTGCTGGAGGCTGGGCACAGTGGTGAGCCTGCCACACCAAGTCAGCCAGCATGCCTCAATCTGGCACATGTGACAGTCAAACCCACAGAAGACTATCCTGTGCACCAAGACTTGCAGCTCATCTCATGTAACAACTTCCCCTTTAGCACCACTTTCAGAAGGAGGGTGGGCCCCAAATCATGAGGCAGTACTACCTGATGCCACAGGTAGTGCAGGAGCAACAGAGGGGACACCACCGGTCTGGGACCCAGATGTGCTGGTACCCAGTGCCACGGCTGCTTGAAGCAAGATAGGCAGATCAGCCATATCCGGCCTACCTTGACATTCTGTGGTAAATGCACTATAGCTATAAGTTAAGGTTAGTAATAACCAAACCATCTCAAGCTATTAGCATGGGTCAGCATGGGCTGAGCAATAAAAAATGCAGGGACACAACTGCACAGAACACTTTCACATAATGTGGATTTCTATAACTACCAAGGTGTTCTGCAAGCAGATTTGGTAATACATTGCATTCCAGGTAATCATTTTTTCTGGTAATCCTGTGATAGATAAATTAGGCAGTCTTAATTACATTACATGAAATTGTGAAACTTATGAGGCATGTCTGCATACAAAACATAGACTAGACATATGTTATATCTTAGTTGGCAGGTATGGGAATAGAACCCAATAGCTGTGACTGCAGGGGGCATCTGCAAAAAATGTAACATGGACTGCAGCAGTTTAGTATAGACATGCAAGGAATGCAGCCATTCTGGGAATATGCAGACTGATGTATTTAGGAATCAGCAATGCTGTTTAACACTTTATTGGTATTGCTGATAAGTGTTTGTAAAATGTTAGCACAATCATATCTACTCATAACATGTGCTACCTCAACCATATACCATATACCATTTATTCCTGGAGTGGGAGAAAAAGAAAGCATCATGTGACTGAATTTGTTTTGCACTCTAGAACTATTACAGTGCTATACTTGACTTCAGTGACAGTAGAACACACATGCATGGCAAACAGCCGTACTGCATTTATTGAAACTGATGTATTTAGGAATCAACAATGCTGCTTAACACTTTATTGGTAATGCTGATAAGTGTCTGTGAAATGTAACACAATCATATCTATTCATAACATGGGCTATCTCACCCATATACCTTTTGTTCCTAAAGTGGGAGAAGAAGACAGCATTATGTGATTGAATTTGTTTTGCATTCCAGAACTATTCTAGTGGTGTACTTGACTGCAGTGACAGTAGAACACACATGCATGGAATACAGCCATACTGCATTTATTAAAACACATTTCTGTAGGACTCAACAATGCTGTTTAACACTTTATTGGTATTGTTGATAAATTACTATGAAGTCCACACAATATCTGCCCATTGAGTGGGCTATCTCACCCATATACCTTTATTACCAGAAGTAGGAGGACCAAAAAGCATCATGTGACCAATACTGGCCTAGAGACAGTCTTAGACTGTACTATCAGTTAAACAATACAGTTTGCAGGCCATTAGTTTAGCATTCAAAAGCTATTACAGTGTTGCACTTGACTGGAGTCACTTTACCATAGACAAGCAAAGCATACAGCTCTACTGCAATGGTTATGACAACACAACCCTACTGTACACCACTTTGCTTACTGTTATTGGTATTGCTTATATTTTATTACAATGCAGTTGTTATTGCTCATTTATTGCACTACAGCTCTAATTGCCCATTTATTGCACTACAGTTCTACTTGCCCATTTATTGCACTACAGTTTTTATTATGTATACTTTATTATAGTAAATGCTTTACTCTTTTTACTCATTGTACTTCAGTTAGCAAAATAAATCCATACATACCACACTCACTGTGCAACCTGGCCAGGTGCCCAGCATGGGACTCAACATTGCAAGCCCTCTCAGCTGCAGCTATTGGGAGAGAAGCAGACCATTATGCATACCCATTTTGCAGACATTCAGGTTGCATATTGGTAAAATAGTGGAAAACATACTTACATATTTGTGGGGCATTCCCAGCTCTGGCTGCTTGAACCCAGGTGCCCAACATTCCCCTCTTCCTCCTCTTCAGGTTATCATAATGTTGATGACACTGCTCACTTGTGCAGGGGATACCAGTAACACTGGTGGGTTCCATGGCCAACCAGTCCTCGGTCTATGCTTTACACTTTAAACCCTGGAAGCTGTCCTGCAGCAGCCCGGGTTCATAATTTGTACCAGGAGTTCAACACAGACCATGTACTCCTGAACTCTCCATCTCTGCACCTGAAAGTGCACAAGTTCACCAGCACTGCCTGCCATATCACTAGTTGATCAGACTCCAAAGACTGTAATAGAATTCCCACCTATTGGGTCTTATATAGGCTGTTTTCCTGCCCTTACTTGTCACTGAGCAACATCCAAAAAGCATTGTGTTGCTTAGCATCACACAAACCAGCTAGTCGCAGTTAAGCAGTGAGACAACTCGCACAACTGAGGCTTTAGCTACGCTTAGCACTGTGCAAACAAAAGTAGCCTTTAGCATGTTTAAGCAGTGCTTAGCACAGCACAGCAGGCCTGTATTTTACAAATTTGTTTTTAAAATTAAACTTATATAATAAATAAAATTATAGACATCTCATCACTGCTATAGACTCAAACCCATGACCTACTACGCATTAGACTGTATCTCTAGCCATTTAGCTACTGGGATATTATGAAAACTTGTATACCTTCACATATACTACTGGGCTACCAGTTAATGTTCCTAAGCACCACAGTGGGCCATGCAAATGAGCTAAATAGGCACAGACATAATTAATTAGATCTGGTTTCTATTTTTAGATGTCTAGCAACTGTTGGCTATGTATGTATGAGTGCCACTCATCTCTGCAGCACACCATGCCACGCAAACAGCAATTTAGAAAAAAAAAGAAAAAAAAAACATTTAAAATATGAAAAATACATAATTATGATAATTAATAACATCCAGTTTTAATTTTTAGATGTCTGGCAGGTGTCAACTGTCTATATGTGAGCACAGCTTGGCATTGCTGGACTCCATGCGCCATGCAGCACAAACATACAAAAAAAAAGAAAAAAAGAAAAAATTAAAATAAAATATTACACATTTGACCCATTTTACAGCATTTCAAGAATAGCAGGGAGCAGTACAGGGAGCATCACTCTGTGTGCATTCACAACCATGGGTAGTCCCTACACTTCTCCCTATACTGATTCAATATACCTATTCCTATGCTCTTCCTTGGCAGCATACCATCATTAATATGTATGGCATGCTGCCGAGGAGTGACTGTAGCCATGTACATGGATACATTCCATGCAGGCTCTACACGCTGCCTACATGGATGTTATTAAATCTTGGGTCATGTCTTGGTCATGTGTCATATGTGTAATGTTTTAAAAAAGTTTAATTTTGCCAGAATGCTTCATGTCATTCCATTTAAATTTTAATACATCTGTAATTCTTTAAAAAGATCCATGAATTTGTAAAATGTGATTGTTTCTGTTTTTGTTATTGAAATATTTTAAGGATATGACAGGATTAAATATGGAAATTAATTTCACTATTGTGTTATGATATAGTGTATTATAAATGCTTGAGTATTAATGTGTATAGAAAATATTTTTGCTTACATGTGAGCTCAACGAAAGGAATTGCTTGGTGTATAATACACTTATAATGCAAATTAATATTGGAGTAGTTTTGTATTATTGAAACTTGTAAGAAATGCATACTTGTATGTAATAATAAGTAACAAATTCATACAGTGGTGATTTAAGGCAGTTGTAGTTAACTGTAATTTTTCTGACCTAAAGCTTAAGAAACATGGGTTAGTTTGCTTGTAGGTCTCCAAGCCATGAACAATCTGATCTTCTTTGGCCTCTTACTCCTTCACAGTACAAATGGCACATCAAATACTCAGATAAAGGATCTGAATTTTCATCAGCAGATGAATAAGAAACATTGGTGTGATAGCTTTATATTCCAATGTATCCCTCACCTCTGGAGCAAATTTCCAATAGATGTAAAGCAGAGTTGCATCCTTGCCTTATTCAATATACATGTATATAACTGGATGGGAAGCCACAGATTCAATCCCTCCATAGCAGTGGACTTGTACTTAGGAATTTAGTCTGTTGTTAGGTTCACCTGCTTGAATGTAATAAGGCACTTTATTTCATGTCTAGGATTTTTTAATATTGTGAGAGTAATTCATATGTCACAAATAAGTTCATACAGGATCCTTTTGTGCAAATTTGTTTTTGCATTTTGTATTTGTGTCTTTGCACTAATTCTGAATGGTTCCATTGAATTCCATGAGAGGTAGCTCCAAAAAAAGTACAACCCTCAGACAATATCATTATTTCTGGAAACTATTCACCATCTTACTGTCATCCAAACTCCATTCTCCCATACTATACATTCTCCCTGCCAATCAGAATGCCCCTACTTCTACCAATCCATTCACAGGTACTGGCATTCACCAGCCAATCCTTTCAACTCCCTTGTTTCCAAAGTTCAGTTCTAAAAATTCAGTACACCTCAGACACTGAATACTAATTTAGATTAAATATCGATTTGGTGATCACTCGTGAGAATCATGAGACCATAGTCCTTTTCTATTATATATTAATTGGTAGTATCAGAAGGATTATATGTCTGAGTTATCTTAGTAATGCTAAGACTTTGCACTTGGAATGGAGTTTTGTTATACTGTACAACTTCTGTAATTATTTCTGCACATAAGGGTTACTACAGTACAGCATTTATACTAGCTGCAGTACATGTTATCTTATAAATTTCAGCACTGTGCTAGTTACTGTAAAATAGTACAGAGCGCCTAATGATATATGTATCTTTCCAGTTTTCTTTAGTTCTTATATTTATCACAAAGGGAAGCAATATAGTGGATTTATTTAACTTTACTGTTGTTATGGTCTTTAAGTAAAGCATTTTGAAGGAATCATTATTATGCACTGAATATTAAACATGCAGTTTTAAATCCAAGAAGAAAGTTTGCAAAAAGAAGAAACAAGACTGAACAAATAATATATAGTTAAGCACTTATGTTCTATTTAATCACATGAACTTCATCAGAACACATAATTACAGAACATACTTTCGTAAATAACTGTGGCTAACACAGTTACATTAAAAAAGTCAGCAGACACACATCCATAACATATTATATATATATATATATATATATATATACACACACACACACACACACACACACACACACACACACACACACACACACACACACACACACACACACACACATACAGAGAGCTAAAAATATTTACATTTACCAGCAACAGAAATACAAAACAGGAATAAATACCAAAAGTACTAAAAAAACTAAATTCTTTGTGCATTTAAAAGACACTTAATATTGAAAGATTTGTTTAAACCTGGTACCTTATCAGCTGTCAATATCATTTGCCATTTAACTTCTTTGTATTTCAAGTCTGTATTAATATCCCCATTAAATGATTTATTAATAACATGATCTACCACAAAAAAACACGCACCACTAATACATCTGCAATAAGTAGAAACTTTTCTCAAAAAGTGAATGTTTTTCAAGTACATCACTTAAATAGGTAGATGGACAAGTGTTCTTGTTCTAATGAACGGTTGTCTATCTACTTAACTAAATAATCTACTTGAAACTTCAACAAGGCATCTTTGTTCCTCCCACATGGAAGATATCAGAGAGAGCGAGAGAGAGAGAGTCTCCTAGATTTACTAGCTAAAGTAAATTTGGCTGGACAAATCCTTTGTTCCTTTTTCTAATAACATTAGATTTGCAATCATTAAAAGCTGAAACATCATTCAATATGCAATAGAAATTAAGTTTGCATACACACACATGCAACTTTAAATAATCATTTTTAAGACATTAGCTCTACTGAAAGGAATTCAAGAAAAACCTCTATTCAGTACAGAAAAATTGCTTTCTTTTAAATCAAAATCACTTAAATTAAAAACAGGACATGATTTCACAAAGTCCTTCTGCATCTTGACAGCACCTTCCTCTTGATCTGCCTCTTCCTCTTAGTTTTTTTCCTCTGTCCTGATGGATGGCACACACTGAAAAAAGGAGATGATGAAAGGAGGGAAAAAAAGCAAGCCCATTGAGGCACTGCCTCTGCTGCTATTCAAATGGTTTTCTGGCACACCTGTCTCTTGACTCAAATTTATTGGAAGTTACTTGCTAGAATTCCCTTCTAATTGTGGAAAGCTCTTTTAAAAAAAGTGCTAGGTGCAATAGGTGAGTTAGAATGATGAGATTTGTGTTTGTTCTGAGCCATTGCTGATATATTTAAACGTCTTATTAAGAATATAGGCCTCCTTTTTTTCCAAGATTCACTGCCTTTCAGAAGTTTTCTTTCCCTCTTTTGAATTATGGTTGTCACATGTCTTTCAATCTTAGTGGACACACTTTCATAGAATGACTGACATGATCCAAACGTTGCATTATTTTTAATGACTGAATGCAAAGAACGTATCTGCACTTCAAAGTCATTGAGCTTAATGATATTTTTCTTTATTAACAGCTTTAATACTGAAACCCCAGTCTCATTGAAAAGCTCAGCTAACCTCAAATAAGTATCATAATTTTTCCAATGTCATTTGGAAATTTAAAAGCTCTTGGACCAAGTGGTACTTGTTTTAAATGGACACAGTGCTCACGGTACAAAACTTCATATTCTAATAATTTAAATTTAAAACTTCTTGTGTAGTTCAAATATATTTGCTGTGCAAAAGGCAACCATAATGCTCTTCCCTGATAATTAAATCTTTGACTCACCAACAACACTGACCTTCTCAAATAGATTAATATAAATATTCAGTATTGTTATTGTGTAACTTCCATCTGTACACTAGCAATGAAAATAGTACAGGTGACTATTCAGTGCAACATGTATTGCATGATACCAGATTGCTTAGTACAGGCTTTGTGCAATAAACAGGTGTGTGCAGTAAAGATAAACGTTGAATAGATGGAATAAGATAGTTGTCCAAGTGCAGGTCTGACAGTATGCTTTAATATTATACTAATAGTAGCCATACCTCTCACCTGTACAGATTTTCGCAGAATGTCCAGATTTTTCCCTAATATTTTTGGGCTATTCCTCATAAAATTTCTCATTTTCTGGCAAATTACTGGGATGATCTGAGGAGTAAATTCCCTAGATAATAACATATATTTGAGTTTCAGACTTCAAATCCTTCAAAAATGTATGCTAACACAAACCATTACTGTACCAACTGTCTATGTTTAGAAGAGCAATATTTAAAATCTGTCTCTTTTTTGGGCCTTTGTCCTCCATTTTGTCAGGCTTTGTCCAGATTTCTTGCACTAAGAGGTTGAGAGATATGACAGTAGCAACACTATGTGCAACACATAATCTAATGGATGTGTTACTATTACATAATGTCAGTTTGCCAATAAACACTAACATTAGCACCACTTTTCACAATGCATGAGTTTGTGTAAAAATGAATGTAAAATGGATAGGAAATGTAGATTTCCAAGTGCATGCCCGATACTATACTTAAAAACTGCACAAACCATACTGCAACAAGTGTCCTGCTATTATCATGATACCTGTTTCTCTGCTGTACAGTACCACCAGCAATGCTTTGTAAAATATACAAGTTTAAGTAGTAAACCTGAACGCAGAATAGACAGGGAAACACATGTGCATCCACAGGTCTGACATTCTAAATGTAGCACATGTTTGTATTGTCAATAGTAGAACAAACACACTGCTGTTCTTGCTACCCATTTTCCTAATGTGCAGTAACAGGAGCATTAGATTACGTACTTATTAAGTTTGTACACTAAAGGTGGCTATGGAGCAGATGCGAAAATATAGTTTTCCTACTATAAATATCCCAGTGTCCTTTAATATTAAACGGAGTAAGCACTGCTTTGCATATTATATGTTGTAGTGAATATACTTCAGTTCTACTAATGCTCATTTGACTAATATTCACTAGAAGTACCACTGCTTTGCATGACTCATGCCAAAGTACTCCAAATTTAAATAACACTATACCATTCTAACTTTACAGAGCACAGCAGACACTGTAATTTACATATTAGTATACTATGATAGTCATTTTCTCTATACACACTAATTATACCACTATTTTGGATTAGACATCTTAAAACATACTTCATGTTGAAGCAAATTCAAAAAATAATCCAAAAAAATCAACATTTGACAAAGAAACATTCATGCTTTGCTTGGTAATTAATCATCATGGAAGAACAATATACTGCATTATTAAATGTTTACTGACCACAATATTTGATGGTGTACTGGTGAATTTTGCTTTTCATTTTGCAGTGATATATTTCTTTGAAAATTAACTTGAACTATTTAAAACAATTAAAATTGTAGCATTAAACTGAAAAAAAATCCATATACATTTTCTCCAAGAAACAAAATGGTGAAACGTTCTATTCAACTATATAGTACAAGACTCGCATTATCTTTAATATTAAAGATAACTACATTAAAACCATATTGTTCTGTTGTTAGACAGTGTAACAATCAAATGAGTTATATATCCATTAGCATTAGCAGTGCTGAAAGACCATGCTGAAGTTGTTGATGCAACTGTATGGAGCTATGAATTATTTAGTGCATAGCTCTCAACTATCCCTGATATTACTTTAAATTTGTTTTGGCCCATTCTTAGTAAAAGTTTTGGTGTTCTGCTAAATCACTATGGATTGCAATTAGTAAATAATGCCAGACATTACATTTTCTTACTTCTTATTCTTCAGAAACTGTATGCTGGTGCAAAAAGCTGTTCTTCTATATAATGCCTGTGTAAATTAGAGTAATATTTAAACATTTTCCCTGATTTGGGCTTTTGTTACCCCATTATTTTTGGTTTTGTCAAGAATTCTTGAGAAAGAAAATTGAGAGAGGTATATATAATTCAGTATAGCACAGAATTTTAAGAGCACTTACCTCTTTCATATCTATTTTAAAAGTTTTTTTTAATCTGCACAATGTTGTCTGCAAAGTTGAACCACTTGAACAATGTGCTGCTTGTACATGTCTGCCAGCTAACACAAAAAATAATCTGTAACCTGGTAGTGCAAGGCCATAGACTCCAACCATACAACCAAGCATCCAGATTCACTTAGAGACTTTTGGAACAGAAAGCTTTCAGTGGTAAGCTGGTACTGAGGAAAGATGAGCTTTTGTCTGTTTACATTTTTGTGAGAGAAGAAGGTCCTCATATTTCTACACTTAATTAAACTATATGATATGAAGGAAATGAAGTGTTGTCTAGGTAAAAGCACGATTCCAGGCAGGAATTTACTTTAAAGATTTGTTTCCGCTCCCCTTGACTCTCAGTTGTTACAGGAAAAGGTTTTGGAGGCACCTAGAGGGTGTGCTTGGTAAAATTTTTAGTAGGAATTACAATGACAGATAGTGATTTCTGGATATATAGTATTAAAACATTCTTTGTTATAAACTCTTTTAGTAGAGAAGCTATGGACATTGTTAGCAGGTCACAGTGCTACTAGTTTGCAAATGGAATTGCTCTCACACAACACATGATCTGCATTCTGAACACGTTTGTCTCCTGGCTTCACAATGTAAACCTTGCATACTCAAGCTTATTCAACAGCCATTTTGACAGTTGATAAATAGTTTTTATGCATTTAATGCCTTTTTCTTCAACCAATACATAAATTATGATTAAGCGAACTAGAGGTCAATGCAGCTGAGAGCACTCAGTTAAGACAGTAGTTTGCTATAGTCATGACATGATACCAAAGGCATCATCAGCAACACAGAGCATTCTAAAAGTGTGTGCATATCTATCTATATATTTATATCTCTATATATGTGTGTGTGTGTGTGTGTGTGTGTGTGTGTGTGTGTGTGTGTGTGTGTGTGTGTGTGTGTGTGTGTGTGTGTGTGTGTGTGTGTGTGTGTGTGTGTGTGTGTGTGTGTGTGTGTGTGTGTGTGTGTGTGTGTGTGTGTGTGTGTGTGTGTGTGTGTGTGTATACATCATCAGAATTAGTGACAGACTCATAAAATCAGACTCCAGTGTCAGGATAGGGCACTATTCCTAATCTCAGCCTATGGCCCATAGCAGGGTTATGATAGTAAAGAAAAGAGTGCAATCATACAACAGTTGTAGGAACTACTAAATAAAGCAGTACAACATGAAACAGGGTTAATAATGTGGGACATGACTGCAAACATCGAGACAGAATAGGATATGAAGACTGCCTTATTCTATAGGGTTGGGGGGGACAGGAATGAAGAAGGCTATGTTATTCTAGACTTTTTTTCTGGCAAATGGCTTGATGATGCCCAACACATGGTTCAAAGAAAGACAGTCACAAGATTACATACAAAAGTGGTCAACATGCAACTCAGGTAGGCTTCCTTCTAGTAAGTTAAGGGCACTGGGGTAGAATCAATGATTGCAAAGTCATCCCCAGTGAAACAGTTGGCCTACCACACAAACCACTGGCTGCCACAATCAGCTGTAAGCAGAGATCACAGAAGGCTCTAAGGACAACAGAGACTAAGATGAATGCAAGGGAAAATGCATCATTTCAAGGAATTACTCAGGGATGTAGCACCTCAGGAAGATGAGGAAAAAGATGGAACTGAAGAAGAATGGCAAAACCTTCAGAACCTTAAAACAGCATATGTGAGGACTACAAAGCTAGGTATGTGGTCAAGCCAGGAAGGAAAATAATGTACATAAGGAGAGTTGATGGTGGAATGGTGAAGTAGAGACAATCAATCAAAAGAAAGCAGGAGTGCAGGCAAAAGTTAGAGCTAGAAAGACAGACCAAGCTAGGAAGGAATACTGGTTGGCTAACAAAGATGCTAAGAGAGGAGTTGCAATTGCAAAGAACATAACAGCAAAGGCACTCTATCAGTTACTGGGAAGTGGCTTGGTAGATGGCATGAAACATGTTGCAAGGAAAATACAGAAAAGATAAAGAAGATAGTCATCAGACACCCAAAACAAGGTATGTCAGCAACAACCTGCTCACCAGTCCACAGCCATCAAAGGCAGATCAAAGGGGTGTTTCCAGCAGCTTATGATTGAAGAAACCTCCACGGAAGTAGTACTGCCCCAGACACAGCCTATGATGAAAGAAGAAGGAGAATCCACTTTAGAACAAGTAAGAACAGCACTAAGAAAAATGAAATCAGGGAAAGCAGCAGACTTAGATGAGGTCGCAGCAGATATGATCAAGATGTTGGGTGAGATAGGGGAGAAATAACTCCTGAGGGTGCTCATAGCATTGAGGAGAGAAAGGGGTATCTCACTTGACAGGATAAATACATTACAGTATCAGTGTACAAGAACAAAGGGGACATCCTCAACTGTGGACATTACAGAGGTGTCAAACTCCTGTCACACTACCTGAAAGTTCTAGAGAGTGATTGATAAAGTAATACACAGAGTAATAGAAAGTAATACTGTAGATGAGTAGTTTAAATTCAGTTCACGGTTCAGCACAACTGACGCAATGTTTGCAGTAAGACAGATAGTGGAGAAGAAGAGATGAGGAAAGATTCCAAGTGGGCATTCCTAGGCTTGGAGAAAGCATATGAGAAGGTCCCAAGAAAGCTGATTTGGGCAGTCCTGAAGTGGTTTGAAGTCCCAAAAAACACTGGTAGAATTAGTGCAGGCTATGCACAAGGACCCATTAACTCAAATATGAATAGTGTTCAATTTCAAAGAGGGGCTCTCATTGGGAATGGGTGTGCATCACCGTTCAGCTCTGAGCTCACTGCTGTTCACACTAGTGATGGACTACAATAGGCAAAGAGGTTGGTTGGGACAGATCAACAAAGTTGCTTTATGCAGATGTTGTGTTATTACAGGCAGACTCTGTACAAGAATTTCAGCAAATGATAGGGGAATGAATGCAAAACTGAAGGGACAGGAAATAAAACTGAGTACAGATAAGACAGTTGTAATGTCACAAATGAGGAAAATCAGAAGAACAGGTTAACAGGTTCATGTTATGTGCGAGAGGTGGTTGAGGAGACAGAAAGTCTGAATGAGGAGGTCAAAGCTGGAATCAGAGGGGCTGTAGCCAACTGGTACAAAACATCTGGTGTAGTGAATGACAGAAGAATGCCAACAAAATTGAAAAGCAAGGTGCATAAAACAGTAGTGCAACCAGTACAACGGCATGGTACAGAAACCTGGGCAGTAAAGAAAGAGCAGTTGAGGAAGCTAGAAGTTATGGAGATGAAGTGCCTGAGTGAACTGGTAGGATACACAGTGTGGGCCAGATAAAGAAATGAGGACTTCAGAGTAGAAGTCAAAGTAACTGCAGTTGTAGAGAAGGTCTAGTAGAACAGATTAAAGTGGTTCATGCACATGTGCAAAAAAGCAGAAGATAATCAGGTGAAGTAAACTTTGGACAGACAGAAAGAAGGCAAGAGTAAATTAGGGTGTTCAGCAAAGAGATGGATGAATTGTCTGAGAGAAGACCTGCAACAGTCAGGCATGACTGTTGAAGAAGGTAGGGGATTGGCTCTGAATTGAGAGAGATGGCAACAGCTGACAACACTCCCCAATCCCATACAGAAAATGGGAAAAAGAAGGATGATGATGATGAGGATGTTATTTTTTTAAGGTTCTGTGGGAAGTAGTTTCAGCTGGTTAAGAGAGTATTACTAAAACTATTTTCACTACTATCAGGAATGAATAAAAGCCTTTGAAAAGTCAGGTTCATGTCATCATGGGTAGGATTCAATAAACTCTGTGCAGGAATAGTGCTATTCCTGCACAGAGTGAACCATGTCCATTTCTGCATAGCCTTAACAGTAGCGCACCTTGCATGCTCATGAAGGCATGCTACTGCTAAGGCTAAGTGGACATGAGCACTACTGACTGCAGGGGGCATGTTTTAGTAGTGCCTGCACATCCAAAACTCCCCCTGCACTCTGAAAGTGCCATATGGCACTTTCTAAGTGCTTTCAGTGTCGGCAGACACTGAAAGCACAAAATGTAAATAGGAAGCAATGCAGGGAGTGTGTGATGGGTACTGTCACACAACCTCTGCATTGTCAAAGTGCCATATGGCACTTTCTAAGTGCTTTCAGTGTCTGCGGACACTGAAAGCACCTAATTAGATCATAGGAAGCAATGCAGGAAATGTGTGACAGGTACTGTCACACAACCCCTGCATTGTCAAAGTGCTGTACAGCACTTTCTAAGTGCTTACAGTGTCTGCAGACACTAAAAGCAGCTAATTACATAGGAAGAAATGCAGGGGTTGTGTGACAGGTACTGTCATACACCCTCTGCATTATCAAAGTGCCTTATGGCACCTTTATCAAGTCCCAACCTTACAGAGCAAAAAACTGGCCCAAGCATAAAATGATAGGGGGACAAATAGGGACAGATCATAAATATTGCCTTTACAAACTTAGAAAGTTGATAGAGGAACAGGGTTTGTATTAGCATAACAACATGTAGGAAAGGATTAGAAGTCTGAAACACAAATGTTTGCCATTATGTAGTGACTTCAATCCTGATATGTTCCATACAGACGTAGACATTTGATAGAATGGCAGGTAGTGCATTACCAAATATGACTTACAAGTAGTATTGACAGATGTATAAAGAGCTTTTATTATTTTTCCATTCTAAGTTAAGTTTAAGCATAGCTGAGTGGGTTAGTGAGTTACAGCCTTCTACTCAGCATTGCTTAAACATCTCATAGGAGCTAAATAAAAATGAATAGCTAAAACCCTTAATAATGAGAGTGCAGTGGTTAGAGTCCTGGCTTTGTATGCATGCATTCACGGTTCAAGTACCAAGAAAAGCACCTTATTTTTACATGGGAAAGCATTGTTAAAATGACTTTTTACATGGTAAATTATGCAGTAATTGTTATTTGTTACCCATAATAGTGTATCTGGTCCAAAAATGAAGTATGAGTGCATATAACATGTGAAATCACCTATGTATACACAAGTATCCCATACAGTATAGTCACACCACAAGGTAATGTAATGAAAGCACATAGGGAGATGTCATGTAAAGTAAATCATATACACTTAATAATATGTCAGTAATGATGAATTAATCTACAATCCTGATATTACTTTAAAATGAAAACTGAGCAATGCTAAGCATTGCTTAGCTATGCTTACCCAGTTTAATCATTGCTTAGACCTAAATTCTAAAGAAAAGAGGAAAATCCCAGGATGCAAAAATCTCCCTTACCAGCCTCTGTAAGAAACTGAGATCCCTCATAAAATCCTCCAAAGCTAGTTAGGAAAATAAAATTGCCAGAGATTCCAAAGACAACCACAAGGCATTCTATAACTATGTCAAGAATCTAAATGGCAATGCTCAGATCTGCTCTGAGCTAAAACAGAATGGCATTAAATATACTGATCCCAAGGATATTGCCAATATCCTGGCAGATTGATTCAGTGCCAACTTCACCCCGCTCTCACCCCTTAAATGGCCCATCTCAATACCGGAAGATTGCCGAATTCCAGTAGTAATGGCCACACAGGTAAAAAACACACTCTCCAAAGCTAAGAATATAGCACCCATGGGACCAGATGACATCATGGGCTGTGTACTACATGAACTACAATATGAACTGGCACCTCACCTAAGTGTCATGTTTAATCATAGCCTCACCTCAGGTTTTGTGCCCACTGAGTGGTGCAGAGCTACAGTTATCCCACTCCACAAGGGGGGATCCACCTTGGATCCCAGAAACTACTGTCCCATCAGTCTGACGAGCCTTATCTGCACAGCCATGGAGCGTATTATCATGGACCTTATTAACAAAGACATTGGCAACCTTCAAACACTGGACCCCACGCAGTTTGGGTTTGTGAAGGGCCGATCTTGTCTCCTGAACTTGACTGACTTCTTTGAATCAGTCTCCAGAGCCATGGACAAGGGTAAGGTGGTCCACATAGCCTATCTAGACCTTGCCAAGGCCTTTGACACCATCCCCCACTCTGGAATCATAGGGAAACTTACTAAGCTTGGCATTAATCCCTACGTCACCCAATGGGTTGCTAACCGGCTTACTGATAGAACCCATACTATAAAAGTAGCCTACTCCAAATCCAGCTCCAGACAAGTGACAAGTGGAGTACCTCAGGGTTCAGTCCTGGGACCGCTCTTGTTTGGCATCTACTTCGCTGAAGTACAGGCCAACACTAAGGGACTCTGGCTAACAAAGTTCACAGATGACTGCAAACTGGGAGCCATTATTGAATCCCCAAATGATGTGGATACTCTACAAAAGGGCCTTACAGAAACAGATGCTTGGTGCCAGAGCCATGGGCTCAAGCTCAATGCCAAGAAATGTATAGTTATCCCCTTTGGGAAAAAACATGTACCTGTGAATTACCATATATGTGGCAGTACACTAAACACCGAAAGTGTGATAAGAGACTTAGGGACACAGGTGGACAGTGGTCTCACCTTCGATAACCACATCGCCACAACAGTCTTTAAATCCTTCTATGTGGCACACCTCATCACTAAGGGATTTTCATCCAGAAAAAAGGAGGTCATTGTCCCACTGTACTCATCCTTCATTAGACCCATTATAGAATACAATGCCCCATTTGGTATGTACCTCTCAAGATATCTGCAACAACTGGAAAGGCCGCAGATATACCTCACTAAAAGAATCACAGGCCTGAAGCAGATGCCCTATGCTGACCGCCTTAAAAAACTCCAGATATACTCTGTCGCATATCGTCTACTCGGATGCGATCTTTGCTTAACATACAAGGCCATGTCAAACCCAGAGCTGTTGGACATGCTACTCTTAAAGAAATCCCAATCCCTCAGAGCCACATGCTCCAGGGATCTAAACCTTGTCATGAAAATAAACAAAACATGCTGGAGGGATAGGTTCCTGACCCAGAGACTCCCCAGACTCTGGAATAGATTGCCCATACATGTCAAGCAGATTGCCTCTTTGGTCATCTTCAGAAGGAAACTTGATGATTGGATGGGAAAAAGGAAATTCACCCCAAGGATCACGTCAGTCACACTGCTAGACAGGGGTCCAGGGAAGTAAATAGTGTGGGAAGAAATAGCCAGGGAATTGTTATGGCTAGGCTTATATAAGCCCTAGGGCTGATAGCCTAGGAACAACCTATGAACCTATGAACCTAAGCAGTAGTTAGCTCAGCTTAGCAGATGTGTTCACTGTTAAGCAGTACTCAGTATTTACCCCATTGAGCACTGTTCAACTCATCTTAGCAGATGTGCACACTGCTTAGCTGAGCTTAGCATTTTCAAAATGTTCCAATGCCAGCAAAGGGTGGGAATATGGCCTTATTTAAATCGCACAGGTGGGAATACAGCCTTAACCTATTGTAGTCTGATCTCTGCAGGAACCATCTGGTGTTGGAGAGGGAGCGAGCTTTCCAGCACAGGGCTGGGGCATTCAGGAGTCCAGGATCATGGTTGGGCTCCTTGTAGAAAACCGTGATGACAGACTGCAGCAGGGCCAGCAGCAGAGTTCTCAGTACAAACCGGAGGCCAGGGACTGACTGGCATTTGACCTCACCAGTGCCACAGGAATCCCCCAAACTGGTGAGAAAGTATGGCATCACTATGCTGACCTAAAGCAGAGGAAGGGGGAGCTCTTGGCCCAGTGGAGCCAAGATACTTGGGCACAGAATGCTCCAGTAGTTAGTAATTATCTCATCCATAGCTGTACCAAATCCTAGCCTGAGTATGTGATAGATAGGTATGCATAATGTTTGTTTTCTTCCACTACAGCTGCAGTGGAGAGGGCTAGCAATGCCAAGGCCCATGCCAACAGACTGACAAGGCTGCACTGACAGGTTGGTGAGTACAAATCTACCTTGCAGTATATAGTGAAATAAATAAGAAGGTGTAAATTGTTTATTTCCAATATGTGTAGTGTGTTCTGTGTCTAATGATTAAATACAACTTTGCCAGACTAATATTGATCTACAGGATATGCAGTAGTAAAGCACTGTGTCATAAAAGTACAATAAAGACCTAAACCACCAACTGTTGTGTTTACTCTGATATGCTGTTGTACAAATACAATGTGTACAGGTTCTTCAGAGCAAATGTGGCTTTGACAGCATGCATTTACTGAGGTTGTTCTGAGATCCAGCTATTATGCAAAACAGTAGATTGTGGAGCTGTAAAACAAGATATAAATGAAATATGAAATATGTTATGCACTAAGATCTGAACCCTGAATAGTAATGTCTAATGTATTATAGTGTGTCCCCTGCAGCATTACCTTGTGTTAACCTTTGCTTTCCAGATTGTATTATTTCAAAGGATTAATACACAGAACACTATCTGTCGTTAATGAATCTCAGGATTACAAGGTCAGACTGTCTAACCCACAGAGTAATAGGCAGAAATTAGTCAAACAAAAGACAGCAGTTCCCCAGTAGCTCAGTGTAATGGGAAATAGCCTTGTTGTTCATTTTAGCACACTCAGACATAGTTTGAATCCAGGGAGTGGTACTGAGATATGTATATATATATATATATATATATATATATATATATATATATACAAAATCAAGAAATCTTGACTATTTGTAGAAACAGTCAGACAGTGGTAACAGGTATTTTCTCTACAAGTAGTACAGGTAAAAAATGTTTGTAGTAGCTGTAGGAAGGGTATACTAATACACCGTGCACAACTGTCCCACTGTCCAACCCCATGCCTGCAAAGGACAGCAGGATAGGTACATACACCATGTATTCTTCCTGATACATGTCTCTCAAGTGTCACGCTGTCAAGGCTAGTGGTCACTGCTGCCAATCACCTTGGACACAGATAGGAATCTAGGTGAAGTATGCCAGTAGCAGACACACACACAAGATCAGTGCAGGGTACCTCTTCTTTGTCAGATATGTAACCCTGAAATATACAAGCCCCCCTAGTAATGTTCCCATAGTTGTCCCAGTTTGCCCCATACCATTACAGGTTGACAGTTTTACAGGTATGTATGTGCTACAGAAGCTATGGACCATAGGTAGATGCAAAGTCAGAGCAGACCTGTACAGTATTGATCAGTAGTGTTGTGAAAAATAGAAGCATATCCAGTTGTTAATGGACTTTTTCTCTCCCCCCAACCCTCATCTGCATCACTAATTATTATTCATATATTATGGGTATGTTTTTCTCAAAACTTAATATTGGGACTTCTGTTCTGTTATTCTTCATATATTTAATTGGTTGTGTATTAACATACCTTGTTCAAATAGCATTGTTGGTGACCTGTTGCCATCAATGTAACTGGCATGCTGTTACAATGCTTACTGTTGTTCCATTTATGCATGTGTTCTGTTTGCTATGCAACTGTTTCAAATCTGTTGGTGTGGGTTAATTGGAACACCCACACATGCTGTTATAACTAATTTTGAAAGGTTTTGTTCATGACTAACCAATATATCTTGGATAACCTCGACACCATAGCACATTTGGGTAGGCAGACTCCAGTGGATCTGCCTGCTCTGCCTCATCTGGCCACAGCACCAGGACCCAGCACATCTGGGTCCCAACCTGAAACTTCCTCTTCCACTGGTCCTGCCCACCTTTGGGTGGAACCAACCTCAGAGGATGGAGCCCACCCCCCTGGGGTGGGCATGGAGAGGAGCCTGTCACCTGCCGCAAGTTCCGGGGTATGGTGCACAGCATCACCTTGTGCACCCAGATGGGCAGGCTGCCCCTGTTGTCCAGCCCCCAGCACAGCCACCTTCGGGACCATGAAGGTGCAGTGGCGACTGCCCATGGGTGGGAGCCTCAGTCCCCCTGGACTCATTTAGGGGCTCATGGGCCTCTGATACCCATCCAATGTGTTTATCCCCCTCATGTGTCATATACCACCCCTGTCTGCTGTCTTGTGTGTCATTGTCTGTGAAAGCAAACCAACCTATCTAACCTACTTCCCCAAACATACCTACAGCCCTTCCCCAATATCCCACTCTCAACTTAATAAAAAAGGGCACCTGTTCCGCAAAAATATCATTGCCTCATACATAGCTCTACATTTCACTCCCATGTACAGTGACATAAATCAATCAGCACTCAAATTACTTTACAAATATATGTTGCCAACACCCCTCCCAGTGGGATGTGAGGCTGTAAATTCCAAATTTTCCACATCAGTCACAGCTGTTGCTGCAGTAAAAATGTAGAGCTATGGTCCTTTCCTACTCCCATCCTGCACGTCCCTAGCTTGTTTTCCTAATGTTTTACCTCTTGCTTGCCCCATTTCACCACTTTCCTATCACCCTTTTTTATTTTCTTTATTTAAAATTAGCATGGGTGTAAGCAGGAATAAGCAGTGCTAAGCGAAGCTAAGAGGACTTAACCATCTGTTAGCATCGGTTAGCTTCGAGCAAAACCACGTAAACCCACTTACAACTGCTTAAAAGTGCTTTAATCACCCTGTCTCCATCAGCTGGTTTTCTGCCCAGCAACAAAATAATCAGCCCTACCAAGTCTCAAATGCAGGATACTGTGCACTACAATAACAGCAATGTACCACTACA
The DNA here is from genome assembly GCF_019279795.1 of Protopterus annectens. Classification (NCBI taxonomy): domain Eukaryota; kingdom Metazoa; phylum Chordata; order Ceratodontiformes; family Protopteridae; genus Protopterus; species Protopterus annectens. The sequence goes on along the minus strand of NC_056735.1, from coordinate 189,724,302 downwards.
CCCTATGAGCTGCAAGAATTTTTGCTGGTTTTACAAACATACCATGCATTGTAGTCATTTAACACTAATGAAAAAAATAAAATGAGTTACTATTCAATATATTTTTTACTCTGTTCTTATATGACTGGGTGTCCATAATTACAATTCCACCTCCTTTATCTGGATTAATGACCCTTATTTCTTTATTAGTTTTTAAATTCTTAAGTTTCTCATTTTCATCCTTAGATAAATTGAATTACTGTCCTTAACCAAACTAGTCAATCTCACTTTCTGAGGGAGTCTCTGATTTGACAGAGATGAAAGCACTTAAGTAACTTGGTTCTTATTGTTTGGATCAATAAGAGTTTGTTTTTCCTGTGTGGATTTATAATAAAACATTCATTTGCAGAATTCACTGCTGTTCTGTCATATATTGTGGTCTCCTGCTCTGATGTGCCTTGTTTTTTATTGGTTTTGTGTTTTACCCACATCTGTCTATTAATGAAAAAAGCCTTCACTCCCAGGTCTTGAACTCAGGACCCTATGCACTACAATCACAGCAACATACCTCTACATCAACTGAGCTGTGGGAGCTTGCAATGCTTTTACAAACATATCATGCACTGCAGTCAGTTAACATAAGGGAACAATACACATCCTTAGTACTCTTATATACAGATATATGTATATATACATGTGTGTGTATGTATATATATATATATATATATATATATATATATATATATATATATACACACACACACACACACACACACACACACACAAACATATATATATATATATATATATATATATATATATATATATATATATATATATATATATATATATATGGGTCTACTTCACTTCACTGAAATTCATCTCAATGAGACCAAATCACCTAAAGTTCACAACACAGAAAACTTCATTTCACTGACTCTCATTTCACTAACAGCTTACAATGCTACATTTCACAATATTAAATTGGAAACCAAAGACAAACAAACTCACAAAAGTAAAGCCTACCACCTTCCACACCTTAAAAACTACTTATTTATCCTCTTAACAGAAACCAAACAATATAAAACCGAACTCAGTGGGGGGCTATGCCCCCCACACTCCCCAACACCCCTAACTATATATACTAACTCCAGGTCACACTACAGTGGGAATAAGTGCATATACCCTTAACTTGCAACACAGTACTCTACACACTGCCACATCAAGTCTATAGCTTACAAATAATTGAAATGAGATTCAGTGAAATGAATTTTCAGTAATTTGAACTTTAGGTGATTTGGTCTCAGTGAAATGAATGTCAGTGAAATGGGATTTTGATGAAGTGAAGTAGACCCATATATGTGTATACTCAACCTCTTACTGCAAAACCTTTGCAAAAAGCCTGACAAAGTGGGGGAATAAAGAGCAAACAATAGTGGCATAATTGAAATATGGCTGTTATAAGTGTACAAGTCTGCTAGAGTAGCATTGTTTGTTTTAACATATATTGTCTGATAGGTGTCAGGTCTGAAACACAAATGATTGTCATCATTTACTGACATCATTCCAGTGATTTGCCAGAAACCCACAACTGTTATGGGGAACAGACCAAACATATGAGCCATGCATATGGACAGTGTATAGAAATCTGGACAGTGAAGAGGTATTACTGCAGTCATGTAACAGAAGGGAAATAACACTGAGAGCAGCCAACATTTCACCCAGCACCTTTTGAACTACAGTCAGACCAATACAACACTACCCCAAATCAGCTCTGGGGAACTACTCATGCATTTGCAAATATATCATGCACTACAGGGATGTAACTGTAGAGAAAGGCAGACATTGGTGAGAAAGTGTCCACCCATAACCATTTGCAACACAGTCACAGCAACATACCAGTACCCCAACTGAACTCTAGAGTATAATGACTGTTTGAACAAACATATCCTGATTGCCCGTCACACACTACACTAACATATACTGGCCAAAGTCACAGTCTACTGGGAATCCTGAGGTGTTACAGGACATGTCTCAATCTGCCCCTACAAACATATACCCCTGATAGACCACCAACTCTAGCAGCATGTGCAGTCAGATAGAAAAGGCTCTATTACATTCACATCTGCCACTCTCTCTACTCAGCCCAACAAACATTTACACACTACATTGCTACATAATCATGACAGTCTGTTAACAGTGGCCAGACATATATAACTCTCACCTGTAGAGATTTCCACAGAATGTCCAGGGTGTGGGGCCATATTTATGGCCACTGCTGCATACCACTTCTGGGAGTATGCTAAGTCACTCAGATGATATCAGGAGTGAAGTCACTAAATAATGATATACCATACCTTTGAATCTCTTACTGCAAGACATCTGGACAAATCCTGACATACTCGGGGAACAGGGTGCTGAATAGAGGATCATATCTCACATAATGATGTTACAAACTGAAACAGTTGCTGGTGTTGCAGGATTTGTTGTAACATAACATCTCTGAAGGATATGATGTCTGAAACACAAATGAATGTCAACATTTACTGACTTCAGTCCTCACATTATCCTACTGATTTCTCAAAAACAGAAATTGCCTGAGGAACAGACCAAACATAAGAGGCAAACCTCCGGGCATTCTGCGGACATCTGGACAGTTGAGAGGTATGTCAGAGACATATCACTGTCAAACGTCAAGTCATGCAGAAAATGCATGTACAGACAAACCTTGTTCATCTAGTAATCATCCATGTGTATAACAGCAATACCTATTTACAATCTGTACCTAATTCTGGAACTTTGTCTCCCATTTTGTTGGGCTGTCTCCACATTTCTTGTTCTGAGAGGTATTTCCACCTACTGTCTATGAAGCTGTAGCCCCCACACCTCCATAATGTTTTCCTCACTGGCAAGGAAAAGACAACACAGCTGATCTGGATGCAAGTAGCAAGTGGGAGACACCAACTGGTGCACAGGCCATCACCTTCTCATTAGCATTACCTACAAAAGCCAAGCTGCTGCCTATGCAAAACAGGTCTGAACCCATCTACACAAGGACAGACTGTGTCTACTCAAACTTGAACATTTGTATTATTCTGAGGAAACTGTTCAGCACTGTAACAGGTATGTCACTCAATTAAGCATGTAATGGAATGCAGAAGGTAGGGATGCAATAATGTGAAATAGTAAGTTAAACACTAGGTCGCAACAAGACTTGTGGACTCACATGTTACTGTCCAGCACCTATGGTCATTCCTGCTGGCCCTGTCTGCAGTGACATAGATTACAGCTTTGGCCCCTGAGTCTGTTGTCCAATATTGACTGTGACACTGCTAGGCCAGCTAACTGGGAAGTTGTAAATATTCATATGTCACCTGTGAGTGCTACTATGATACATATGCTTGTCTTACAAATGTAAGAAATTTATATAGGATATGTGCATAGTAAACAACTGGTGCAGAAGTGTGTGTTGAACTGTATGTTATATACTGAGCTCATACCTTTCACCTGTCCAGATCTTTGCAGACTGACCACATGTATGCTTCATATTTGTAGTCAGTGTCTCATATAGCTGTGTATTGTCTGGAAAATCACTGGCAACCCAGTAAAGACTGCAATCATAACATAATAGCATACATTTGAATGTCAGATGTCATATCCTGTGGAGTATTCCTGTGTATGCGAAACCGTCTTTGCTAGCAACTTGTGTGTTGCAGCTAGATTTATAAAGTGTCACTATTTTCCAGCCTTTGCCCACCATTGATGTGTGCCTTTGTCCAGATGTCTTGCTCTAACAGTAGCTAGGAGTCTTAGCATGAAACTAATGTCATTGCAAGAATACCTTGTCCTGGAGGATGCTTACATTTGTGCAGTCACTGACACCTGTTTTGCAGCTGTGGAGAGTACACTAACCTTGTCAAGTTACTCATCCCACCATACGTTTACACCCTAAAAGCTGGGCTGTAATGTCACAGGAGATGTAGTTCTAAACTTTATCATACACATACACAACTCTAGGCTGGTCAAACAGTATGACACAAGGGATACATCCCAAGTGCATTTAACTGTTGACAAAACACCTACTCAAATCATAGATGGCTATAGACCTCAAACCATGACTCTGGAGGCCCACTACACCTATCTGGACTTGCTTGAATCTGTGAAGATTCAGTCTTCTAGCCTGCTCCTGGGTGACATTAACTACCCAACCATAGTATGCATGACCTATTCTACCTGAACATGAATGCACAGAGATTCCTCAGCTTTGTCAATGCCAATACATTGGATCAGCTGGTCAACACTCCTACAACAGGTAGAAATATCCTGTACCTGGTCTTAACCAACATGGGTAGCCACTGTCACACTCCTACAGTGTCATTCTTTTTGGTATGACCTGACCACATAGCTATCACTGTTGAAGTCACCATCTCCCCTGCCCCCCGTTGTCAGGGTCAAACAAAAATCACTTTACAAAACTGACTATGAATATCCTCAGAGCAGGTATAAGTAGCTTTACAGACACCATCCCATCAGTTGGAACTAGCAGTAGTATCCAGGCCTATACCACAATACTATGTGAGCACCTACATAGCTGTATGGACTCAGCAATACCTAACAGGCCAAAATCATCTCCTTCAAGGTAGGGTAAACCTCTGTGGTGGACAGCAGCAATACACAAATACCATAATAGGTGGATATAATTGCTGGACAGGGCCAAGAAGGAGAAGGTGCCTTATTGGAAGCAATGTCACCTTGGTCTGAACAAGCAAATAAGATCACAGGTGAAGTACCCTAAGGCTAACTTTGAGTGCAAATCGGACACATCCACAAAGGCTAATCTCTGGGCTTTCCACACACATGTCTGCAGTAACAGAAGTAACACCCAAATCTGCTCTGTAGTGGTGGTCAATAACACCACATACATATACGGCATATATATAGCCAACCTGCTGCATACAGGTGAAGGGTAAACATCAACCCCCTATCCCCCCATCAGTACACATGGACATGCACACCATCTGTCCCCTCCCCTCATCCTCATCATCAGGAAGCAGGTCATTATGCCCTCTCAAAGACAACACACAGAAGTCTCTATAGGCCTGATACCATCCCTGGCGGCATCCTACATGAACTCAGGCATGTGCTCTCAGCTCTATTACACACTGTAGTCAATGAAAGCCTGAGCACCAGTGTTATCCCATCTGCACAGAGGACAGCCACTGTCATACCTATATACAAAGGGAGAGCAATCCACTGACTCAGCCAATCATATGAACATCAGCCTAACTAGACTGATCTGCAAGGACATGGAAGGCAATATCAAGGACCTTATAAAAAGGGACATCAGCAACCACAAAATGCTTGAGCTCACACAGTGTGGTATTGTCAAAGGGAGATCAGGCCTGCTAAACCTGGTTGACTTCATTGAAGTGGTCAACAAACACAATGACAAGGAGAAGACAGTGCCCACTGCCTACCTTCACCTAGCCCAAATCTCTCACAATAATACCCAGGTGGCTATGATATATAAGCCTACACAGCTAAGCATCAACCTGTATGTTACTGGATGGGTAGCTAAATGCCTCAATGAGAGTACCCACTCGGTCAAAGTAGTGGAAGCCACCTCTAGTATTAGATGCTTACAGAGTGGTGTACTCCAAGGATCGGTCTGGGGAACTCTGTTGTTTGAGATATACATTTCTGAGGTACAAGACAAAACCAGTGGTCTATTACTGACCAGGATTACAGATGATTGCAAGCTGGCCACTGTCTTACATTCCCCTACTGATGTGAGCATCCTCCAAGAGGCCCTTACCCAAATTAATGACTCGTGCCAGGAGCACTGCCTCAAACCGATTGCCAGGAAATGTATCATTTTCCCTGTTGTGGTACATATCATCCACACTAATTATGACAGTAATAACAATGTATTGAGCATGCATTCAGATGTGAGGTGACTTGTGCACCAAGGTTAGTTGCAACCTGACAGTTTCCCACCATATGGGCACCATTGTCTGGAAGCCTGTCTACATGGCCCACCTCACACATAGGGGTAAATCATCCAGGAACCAGGAGGCCACAACATCCCTGTACTCCACCCTTATCAGATGCATTACCGAGTACAATGGCTCATTTGGCATGTACCTTGCCAAGCAAATGCAGCAGATGCAGAGACCACAAAGGTTCCTGTACAGCAAAATCCAGGGTCTGAAACACCTATCCTATATAGATAGGCTGAAAGCCCTGTCCCTGTACTCAGTCTCATACAGAGTGATCATAGGGGACCTGTGTCTGGCATACAAGGCCATATCCAAACCGGCCTTGATAACATTTATGCATTTCCGTAAGACAAACCACACTCACACAACACCCATGCAAGGCCCTCACCTGGTCAGTGACATGTATAGTACTTTTGGGTGGGATAATGTAGTGTACCACACAATACACTGTCTGTAAAATACAGTCCCTCCCCATGTCTAGCAGAGTGCGTGTATAGCCATCTTGAAGAAGAAGCTGGATGACTGCATGGGAAATGTAAAAGACACCCCTGGGATCCAACATGTGTCCCTGCTGGACAGGAGAAACAAGTGCTGGTTTTGAAGGGACATGGCCGAAAGTCTGGGCTAGGCTTATGAAGGCATCTGAGCCAATAACCTAGTATCATCTCATGAACCTATGCACCTAGTACTTTACATGTGTTCTGTATGCATTGCAGACTGTCCTGCGATGTTGTCTGAAATGAATCCCTGTGAGTCTTAACTGTGAAGGTACTGCAGTGATAGAGTATTTTCTTGTTCCTTCATTCGTTATTATCACATATCATTAAACCTTGTCATCGTGTCTGGTCTGTATAGCAGTAAGTCATATCTTGCAGTACTTGCATATGCACTTGGTGACACTGTATAGCCCACTCCAATAACCTTGGTCTTGGTCACACCAACCATTCTGCTACTAGGCCCATCACACTGTAGTATTTGTCACCCTTTATTGAGGGCCTTACAGTAGCTGTTAAAGAGAAGGATTGTGGCAGTCAGAACTATCGTAAGAGATGGCCTGAAGACCCCATAGGTGGCAAATCTGTGCCAATCTTTACCAGGAGTGTGTGTGTGTGTGTGTGTGTGTGTGTGTGTGTGTGTGTGTATAAGCACACATAATACTGCAGGGTATTAATTTACATATGTTGTCTTCCCCTCGCAGGTGAACATGGGGGTTAGTGTCTCTCCCCCTCACAACCTTATGTCAGTGTCTTAGCAGACTCTCATGATGATGATAGTCATAGTAAGGCACAGGTGGGATTGTCGGGGGCTGAATCTGTGCCATCTGTTGGTATCTCACTTTCACCCACACTGTCTCCGCACACAGTCAATATCCCCACACATATCCAGTCTCATGCAGCGACAGATGATGGACAGTTGGAGGGTGGTGGCATGGAACAGGCTAGTGTGGTGACTATGGAAAGTGTGAATGTAAATACTGTAAATACTATCCATAGCCAGAGAGCAGGTGAGGTAATACACAGGCAGATGGACAGGGGTGCTTGATGGAGGACTGCTGCCCATCACGCCCCTGTTACAAGTGTTACAGCAGGTGTCACCAGACGCATGTTACGGTCCATCATAGAGGCACAGGCGTGTACTGACTGCAATACCAGACATATGCTCAGGGTCATGAATGCAATGCTTCCTGCCATGCATGACTACCTCCATGGCATTTGTGATGCCATACGTCATTTTGTCGATGTCATGGATAGATAGTGGGGTGAGACATTGTCTCTACTCGACCGTGCAATGTCTGTGCTTGAGCATGTGGTGGGAGTAGAGCATCGGCCAGGTGGATGTAGGTCAGCAAAATGATCAGCTGAGAGCCCACATGGCCGTGCATATTTATAGTCCTGTGGTGGCAATACCACCAGCACTAGCAAAGGGAGGGGGGCTGTCCACATCACACTGGAGCAGGTCATATGCACGTGGTCCTGGCCAATCCTGTCAGGGATGCGGATCCAGCAGACAGCAGTCACCATCGGGGAGTAGTACTGCATTTGTCCTTGGGCCTGGTGGAGCCAGTGATGCTCCTTGCAGAACCAGTTCCAGCATCCCTGGTGGTAGACGGTGAACTGTACATCCTGCCATGTACGGTCTACAGCTGTCCAACATAGCCCTGTGTCGGGCATCCACATGGCTTGATTGTGTGCATACAAACACTTACACATCTGTGTCACAGGCCGGTCACCACCAGACACGCACAGCTCCTCTGCATGGCCCAGTTGAACACCACCCCTCCAGACACACACACACACACACACACACACACACACACACACACACACGCACACACACACACACACACACACAATGTCAAACATATGACCCAGTCTAGGCATCTGGGAATCCCACACCACATCCTGTGCATGTGATGATACTTGTGCCACATCCCTGTTATCCATACTATCGATGTAGGGACATGCTCATATGAGTCTAATGCACAGGCTTAATATAGTACAATGTAGTAATGTAATGCTGTGTAAGGTGCTATCTGCTGGCAATAGTTATGGGTACACATCGAGGTGTATGTACCTTTTTAGCCATGATGCATTATTGCTGTTAGTATTGCTGACTGACTGTAGTGTCACATACTGTATTATGTTTGTGTTCCAAGTGTCAGTGTGTCTGCAGGCTGTGGGCCTGCTGACAGTAACAATGATGAGTATGGCAGAGTGGAAACACAGTGAGCTTTTCATAGCCAAGGTACAGCTGTATATGTACATGTTTACTAGGTATGTTTACATGCAACAGTGTGTGAGGGACAATTGTGGCAGACAGTGTGACCTTGCATACATACCCTTGACACAGCCAGCTAGCTTTCATACATGTCACCTGGTAGTAGCACAGGCTCACAAATACAGAGGAGATTACTTGAGTACTAGCACTAGGTCAGTCACAAGCTAAGCCATTACTTATTCACTTATCAGTACTTTTTGCCCCTGCCATTTCTATTCCCTCCACTCAACCTTCATGCAGTTGATGAGGGTATGCCTGGTACTGTATATGACAGTTTTGGGGTATGTATTCCTGACACAGGTCAGCCTGTGTCACTCTAACCTGACAATCACTAGCATGTGTGTCTTTTACCTCATATGTATGTCCGGCCTCTTATGCTGGTAGTGCACACAGACTCATAGTCCTGTACATGGGGCAGCTGTCAAAGGGCTGAGAACAGCCCCTACCTGCACAGTCTTATGAATGATAATGCTAAATTCATAACACAAATAGCACAGAGTTAATGTAGTGTTGCAGTGTCAGCCACTACTATTCAAGTGGGTGACAATTGCAGGGGATGTTAGGATTGCCAATGATGGTTTCAGAGGCCCTTAACATGGTAGAGCCATCTGACACACACACACACACACACACACACACACACACACACACACACACACACACACACACACACACACACACACATACACACACACTGTTGCACGGGATAATGCAATGAAACACACATGCATATGGAGTTGACACTTCTCAGAGTAGATGACCTACCCATCTATTTATGTACAATACACAGTGATATGGCCATTGCATGCACTACAGTGGCTTGGTGTTAGACATGGTGTAACTGTGCTTGCATGGTACATGACATCTGTATGGGCTGAAACTAGGTTGGCAATGGGGCAGTTTACAGGGTGGAAGAGGCACACAAAATGGTATAGCCATCACATACACACAGTAAAGACAACAACAGGGGCTGTGCATACAGAAACACATACACAGTTGCCAATAGACATATTAGTAATCCTACGTATCCACTTGTATGTACTATAGTGCTACGTACACATGACATGCTCCACATAGATTATATGCCTGTGACATAACACACAACCTCTTACAACAAGTAATCTTGCAAATGCCTTCATGGATGGTGGGATAACTCACCAGATATAGTGACTGGTCTCATCTACTGCTCCTACAAATCTGGACAAGTGATAGTGTGACAGACTTTGTATCAGCATGATGTGTCAGTCAGGTATGAAGTCTGATCCTGACATGTGTGTCACTATGGTAACTGTGACATATTTGGCAATGATATAACAGGAATGCTTATTGTTGGGGAAACAGACCACGAATAGGTTGCAAATGTATTTATTTATTTATTTACATTTGTTTACTGGGACATTCCGACTGGATGCAGGTTCTTTTTCAGCAGATGCCAGCAGAGAAAAGCTCCACATCATGTACATGATAGAGATACAAAGTTGCAGCAATAGTAAACAACATTACAGGTTGTTGGCTTTAATATAATTACAAGATAATGATTATCAACAGTATATACAGAAGATGTTGCAAGTTAAGATAGTTTCTTGTCATTTATAAATTAGTAACAAAGTCGTCAGACAAGATGTTAAAGTATGTAAAGACAACTAGCTATTTCTGACTGTGGTTAGTAGTGGTGATAGTATAGTTGGTTTAAGAGTCTAGGTGGGGGGATAAGGGTGGGGGTGTTAGTCTGGATTAGAACAAGGACAAAGCCAATGCAAATTTAAGTGGAATTTGAGTGCATTCTTGAAAAGGCTGCTGGAAGGTAGAGTAGTTATAGAGGGTGGAAGATTGTTCCAACGTTTAGATATGGTACATGAAAATATGGCTTCTCCTGCTGAGTTTTTGGGTTTAATAACAGTGAGTTGATTTTTGTTGCTTGATCTTAGGGGCCTAGTGGGGTGATAGGGTTGGACAAGGATTTGAAGGGAAGGGATGTTAAGGTGGTGGTTAATAAGTTTATAAGCGAAAGTGAGTTGATTAAAGTGAAGGCATTGTGGGAGTTCTAGCCAGTTTAGTTCTTTAAGGGAGATACAATGATGGCTGTGGTAGGAGGTTCCAGTGGCAAATTTAGCAATTGTGTTGTAACAAGCATCCAGCTTGTGTAGGTCTGTCTGTCTAAGGTTGGTAAGTATGAGGGGTGCATAGAGTAGGGTGGAGATTAGCTGGGAATTGGCTATGGAGATTCTAGCCACCTTGGTTAGGAATTGGTGGCTTCAATATAATGCACCAAGTTTGTTGTGAACTTTTTTTTATTGTGAGAGATATGTGGGTGTCAAATCTAAGTTTGTTGTCTATTTCCACACCAAGTAATTTTGTGTGTTCTGATGGAGAGATGATGGTATTGTCTTTGGCAAGAATGTTGAAGTAGGGGTTGTTTTGGGTGGCTTTGGAAGGTTGGAACAGGAGAAGTTTTGTCTTACTTGGGTTGAGTAGGAGCTGAGCATTGGATAGCCAGCTTTCTACAGAAGAGAATGATTCTTGTGTGATTTGTTGGAGTTCTGGTAGAGTGGGAGTGGAGCAGATGAGAGTAGAGTCATCTGTGTACTGTATAAGAGATGTTTGTGATGTTTGTGTGGTGGCAGTATGTAGGTTGTTAGTGAAAAGTGAGAATAGCAGTGAGATAAGGATAGACCCTTGGGGAACTCCAAGAGTAACTGGGAGGCGAGGTGATGTGTTATTGTCCCAGATTACTGATTGCTGGCGTCCATGTAGATAGCTGTGGAGCCAGTTGCAGGCTGGTTGTGAAAAGGAAACGTTGGGGAGAGTAGAGAGTAGTAGCTCATGAGATGCCATGTCAAAGGCCTTTGAGAGATCTAGAAATACGGCAGTGGAGAAGCGACCATTGTTTTTGTGATGAAGTATAGTGTTGATAAAGGAGAGTAGAGTGGAGGTAGTGCTGTGATATTGGCTGAAGCCATTATTAGGTTTTGGAGAGGAGATTATTAGCTAGGAGGTAGTTGGAGACCTGGGTGTTGATACATTTTTCAAGTACCTTGGAGAGAGGGGAGAGGATAGCAATGTGGCAGTAATTGGAGAGCTCAGTGGAGGGGGTGCCTATGTGGAGGGGAATGATATGGGATATTTTCTATATCGAGAGAACATAGCCTTCTGTTATGGAACGGTTGATTACAATTGAAATTAGGTAGGCTAGTGTATCAGATGCAATTTTCAAGTATTCGGAGGGGAGGTTGTCAGCTGTGAGTTTGGTAGGTTTAAGTTTTAACAATAGTCTTTTTATGTTGGAGGTAGGTACTGAGGTGAAGAAGAAAAGAGGAGTGGGGGTTTAGGGTTAGGAGTTGGGGGGCTGTTGTAGGGAAGTGTTTGTTTAGAGATGTTATAGTTTCAGTGAAGTGTTTGTTGAATGATTCAGCAATACTGCTGGAGGAGAAGTGAATGGATAGCTGGGGGGTGTCAACCTTCCCTGGGTGGAGGATATTTTTAATAGTGGACCAGAATTGCTTAAGGTTGTGGTTGGTAGAGTTTAGGTTGGATTTATAGTAGAGGGATTTGTCTAATTTTATATGCTTTTTGGCTTTATTGCACAGTTCAAGGAATGATTGCCTATCTGAGTTATTTTTTGTTAGTCGCCAGTGCTCCCAGCCTTATCTCTGGATTTCATTTGGGTTCTGGTGATCTTTTGTAACCATGGGGCACACCTGGATCTGACTTTGGCATTTCTTACAGGAACATGGGTTTTTAGGATGGAGAGGAAGGTACTGTTGATCTGCATATTCCGTGTACATCTGTACAGATGACTGGTATGGGCCGTATAGTGTTACATGGTTCATGTGAGGCAGAAGCCATTAACAGGCTCTTTAAAGTAATGTCATGGGTAGGGGTCAACAGGTCTTAAAATGGTATAACCTACACACACCACAGCCACAAGGAATATGCTTTACACACACTACTATAGTTGCCAGCATTGAGATTAGAACCCCTACATATCTAATTGTTTGTACTATAGTATTACACAGTTATTGCACATGCCACGAAGCTTGGAGGGTTGACAAGTGTATGCAGGTACTTCTAATGTGAATGACATCAGCAGGCCTTGTAAAGTATGGCAATGAGAGGTATACAGGGTGGTACATGCCTCAAAATGGTATAACCCACACCCCCAAAGGACATGGTTTTCACCCAAATGCACACACAGGGAGGATATGATTCTCTCACACACACAGCATCACAGTTGCCACTATTGGGTTTAGAACCCCTACTTATCTAGCTATGTGTACTACAGTGTTATGCAGTTATCGAATGCGCCACAGAGCTTATAGGATTTAACAGTGTCCCAAAGTCTGTCTAAAGTGGATTACATCAAGAGCCCTTGTAAAGTATGGCAATGGGAAATGTACTGGCTGGAAAGGGCATCAAAATACATTACCCTACAAACATACACACTTACAAACACCTTCACACATGCACACATTTGCCAGAACTGAGAGTAGATCCCCTGCCTATCAAGGTATTTGTACTACACTGTTACTTAGTTACTACAAATGCCATGGATCATACAGGGCTGAGAGCTGTCCAAAGGTACTTCTAAGGGCAATGACATCAGCAGGACTGCTAAAGTAGGGCACTGGGAAGTGTTGTGGGTGGGACAGTCCTTAAAATACTTCATCCTATAAACATACAATTTGACGGAACTGGGAATAGAACCCCTGCCTATCTAGTTATTTATACTATATGGTTGCATAGTTATTGCACGTGCCACAGAGCTTATAGTGCTAGGGCTGTCCAAAGGTACTTCAAAAGGGAATGACATCAGCAAGACTGCTAAAGTAGGGCACTGGGAAGTGTACTGGGTAGGAATGGCCTAAAACTGTTTCACCTACAAACAAACACACACACACACACACACACACACACACACACACACACACACACACACACACACACTTGCAAGGTCTGAGATTAGAACCCATACCTATCTAGTTATTTGTATTATAGTGTTACGCATTTATCACATGTGCTCCAGAGCTTATAGGGCTGGTAGTTGTCCAATGGCACTTCTAAGGTGAATGACATCAACAGATCTTGTGATGTATGGCAATGGGAACTGTACTGAGTGGGAACAGACTCTTAATATGTAAACCTACAGACACACCCACACACACACACACACACACACACACACACACACACACACACACACACACACAAAGGCAGGTGATGTGATATTATAACCCCTACCTCAGTGGTATTACAGAATGGAGCTCACCTTCATGCTGGCATGTGCAACTGGTTATGCCCAGTATGCCACTGTCCAAAGCAGGATATCATTGTATGCCATTCAGGGTATCCCTGTGTATGACTCACGCTGTGTGTGTGTGTGTGTCTCCCTGTCTCTCTCTATCACTGTCTGACTCTCTCTTCCCCACGTCTACGTGTGTGTTTGACATACTGTTATATGTTGCCCACATATATATATATATATATATATATATATATATATATATAGATATCTGTGTATCACACATAACAGATGCAGATATATCACATATGGGCCACCTACAGCTAGCTCAGGGCAGTCCTGTCTGATGGGTGTGTGTAGAGACAGTTAAGGTGTACATAGCTGCTTGTATGCAAAGACATATATGCACAATGCAGTTATATAGTCCAATGTGGGTTCTGAAATGGGCTGTGACTCTCTAAGTGTAGGAGCATGCCCAGTATGACCTTCTATAGTAAGAGTAGGACTCCATTCCGGAGATAGTCATACTCTGGTCCGGGATTTTGTATGCTACAGCCATACCTCTCAAAAGTAAACAGAAAGTTGATAGGGGTACAGGGTTTGTTTTAGCAGACATTTTCTGACATATCTGATGTCTGACACTGGAATGTATTGTGTCATTACTCAGTGACAGACATCCTCAGATCATCACAGTGTCTTACCAGGGGAATACAAGATGTATGATGCACAAACCAAGATTATGAGCCTAACTATAGACATTTGTGCCCAAAAAGGCCAGTTGAAAGGTGTGGCTACAGCCTATTGACTGTTGAGGGTGTGTAAACAGTCCAGCAACTTGGTGAGATACTAGCTGGGGATTTCCTGCTTGTGTGGTATTCTTCCTAAAAGGTCATAGCTTGGTGTGGCCATACCTCTCAACTGTACATTTTTTGGCAGATTGTCCAGGTGTTTATCTAGAGGTTTTGTCCAGTCTACATAAACTTGTGTTTCTATGGCAAGTTAGTTGCAAATAATTAAAGACTGATGTTACAAAATAATGACAGACATTAGTGTTTCAGACTTCATAACCTTCAGACAATTCCTGCTAATACAAAACTTGTTATTCTACCAACTTTCTCAGTTTGTAAGAGCAATATTTACAACACATGCCTATCATTGGGCCTTTGTCCCACTTTCATTTATGACCTTGTCCAGATGTCTTGCTGTCAGAGGTTGAGAGGTATGGGTGTGGGTACAGGGTGTATTCTACTATACAGAAATGTCCATTATATGTGTAGTATATTCCACATAGCACTGTGACTTCCAGGTATGCCAGTGGCAGAGCAGTACATAGTAATGTGGTGAACCACTGACAGACAATTGTGTATATGTTGATAGGTTGATATGACATTAGTAGGGTATTGGCCCTGAAGCCCTTATAACCCATGCAGATGGGAATGTAGCCCATGTTAAGACATGTCAACACATAGAGCCCCAGTCCTGTAGTGACACAGGTGGAATCACAGGACTGTATTTTGTGTTTCCCATGCACTTATACAGGGGGCATATCACTAGGGGTATTGAGGCACATGGCTTGATGTTGACAGGGAGTGTATTCCACAGATGTGGGAGTGTGTGGGATACATATCTATCACACCAACAAGCTGTGCTGATATCACAGATGAGGTTGATGCTGCGCCTATGGGTTGATCAAGTGAGTCTTGACTTCCAGATGTACAACAGTCCCATCAAGGCAGGGTCTGGATTGCCTTGTATGCCAGACAGGGGTCACCTCAGCAAGTCTGTATGGAACAGGGTAGAGGGACAGTGCTGTTAGACTACCATGTAGGGCAATTGTTTTTGGGTTTGTGGTAAGGCCTTACTGTTTGCAAGACCCTGGTGTGTGGAGACTGCATGGTCTGTGGTGTGCAGGTTTGTGGAGTTCTCATGTATTTTTGACTCTGAGGTGTCCTTTGTTTGGATTTTGTTTTGTTACGGACCTTCACTTACATGGGTGTGTGTTGTGCATTTGCAGGTGATGTTTACTGACTCCATACACTGCAGGGCACCTATGTCACTGCACAGTTTGTTCTGGTGTGCACATTCTCCATTTGTCTGTCCAGTGGTTCCCTTCCCCTTATGTGTGTCTCTTTATCCTTTTGTAGTCCAGTCACAGGCTTTAGCCACCGTGGCTGCTGTTATGTATTTGTAATTCTAATGTGAGTGGGGTAAATGCCATTACATCACACACAGGGTTGTGGACTTCACACTTCTGAGTGTACCTATTTAGCAGGTTGTCCACCATTGCACCACTACATTTCCTGTGGTCCTCAGATGGTTTGTGTTGCTATATGTTATTATGAGGCTACATGTTGGCCCAGCTATCAAATCGTCACAGACTGACATATGAACAGACTCATATATGCCAGTCAGACAAAGGCACACACACGGGGACAGGGAATTAATACTTTTCTGCCAGACAGACAGTTGGGACACCAGTTTGGTATTTGCTTGTTTTCTCTGATGGGTATGATATCTGCTTCCCACTGTCTGCCATTGATGTTCTGACATGAACCTTTCTTGTTTTGCAAATAATTGGCAGGCAAATGCAATATTAGGACAAGCAGAACAGATATACAAGGCATACCTATACTCCTTCTGTGACAAACTGTCATTCCAGTGGGATGGATATTGGCCAGTGACATGTTGTCAGGGCTGACACAGTAAGTTGGCAGCCTTTTATGACCTAGCAGTACAGTGACCTTCAGTTACCTGTTGTCCTACTAGGCACCATACCTGCTAACTATTTAGAGCCAGACATCTGGACAAAGCCATAAGTAATATGGGGACAAAGGCCTACATATAGGAACTATTGTTAACTGCTGCCTTACAAACCTAGAAAGGTGATACAATAACAGGTTTTGCATTAACATGCATTTTCCTAAAATGTATGAAGTCTGAAACTACAATCTGCCATTATTTTCTGATTTTAGTATTTTGTGATTTGCCACTGATTTGCTAGAAAAACACAATTTCATGATAAAGAGATTACAAATATGATGCAAACCTCTGGACATTTTGCATAATGTCTGTACAGTTCAGGAGTATGCTAACCACTGTGTATGTTACACTGCACTGTGTACTGTCCATATGTGTGGCCCCCTATCCATGACCTTTCCAGCTTTCCTGCAGTAACAGATATTGACATTTGTACAGTGTGTACAACTCCTACCATAGCTGTGCTTGACATGCAGAATAGTTGGCACTGCAGTTCTTGAAACATGGACCCTGTCAACCACAGTACTGTACCTAGGCCACAAAGACACAACAGCCAGGAGTAAGTGCAGGCCACATACTGACAGTATTGACCACACATATACATAGCTCATTGACCCCTGCATATTGTGGACATGCAACAAGTTATCAAGTTAATTGGGACAGCCCGGGGAATGTGTGCTCTGCTGCTTATACCCTAAAAACATTACTCGTACTGCATTTCTATGGGAACAAGGGTGTGTGGGGGGGGACACCTGTCAACTGTGCATATTTGCACAGACTGTGCTGATGTTCCTTTACATTTTGGTTCCATTTAGCATAGTACTGTGCCTGTCCTGGAGACTACAGGCATATCACTAAAGACCACAAGTTAGATTGTAATGGCAGACATTTGGGTTTCAGACATCTTACCCTTCAGAGTATTACTGCAACTGCAAGACGTGTTGTCATATCATTGTGTAGGTCTGTATGGGCATATTTCATCATTGTCCACATTTGTGAGCCTTTGCCAAACATTTTTTTATGGCTTTCTATGGCTGACTTCTTGAGTGAGGCTGAGGGGTGAGTATGGGACCCCCACATTGACATCCATGCATGTGACCTATGACTCCCCCCCAGTTTGTTAGCTCCCCACATATATTGCCGTGAGATTTGTCACCTAGGGGATTACTGCATTCTCTGGGGCAGCCAGTATTGGGAAGACATTTCCTGTTGTCCCATATAGCTGTCAGTTGTCTGCTGCTATCCCGGTGGGCCACCACATTCCCTTGTGCCCATGCAGTGATATCATAGCTATGCTACCACAACATATTACTCCAATCATTTATTAAGAATACTGACTTACCTTGTTCCTGCGGCAGTTGTGAGGACAGTACTTGAGGACTGGCTCTGTTGGATGCACACAGTACACACCCTATACATGGTAAGATACAGGTAGTGTGATGTGTTTGGCATTCATTTTACTGTGTGTGTGAGTCAGAGAGAGGTTTCAGTCCCCGGGTCCTACAATGTCAGCGTGTGTGCTATGCGTTGCCTTTTTGCCAAGGCCTGGGCATACTGGACACACCTCTATCTGCTTACAGGACCCAGCTCAGGGGTTTCCTCCTCTCAGTCCCCCTGTGCCTGTGGGGTCCTTGGTAATGGTGGGCAGCTGTGCAGGCCTTCTCTGTGATGTTCCTACCACAGCTCTTTCCACAGGATCATATTGTGTAGCATAGCACATACTATGAACATGAGTGCACATGTGGCTGGAGCGTACTGCAGGGCTCCACCTGATATGTCAAGGCAGCGGAACTGTGACTTGAGCATCCCAAACACATGCTCTATAATGTTCCTGGTTTGTGCGTGTACCTCATTATGGCATTCTTCAGTATGTGTGTGTGTGTGTGTGTGTGTGTGTGTGTGTGTGTGTGTGTGTGTGTGTGTGGGTGTGTGTGGGTGGGTGTGTGTGTGCATTTCTGATGGGTGTCATCATCCATGGCTCCAATGCATAGTCAGCATCCCCTACCACATGGACATACATGATGTGCCCCCCGGCAAATGCTTGTTACAGCTGTGATGCATGCTAGATATGAGGGTTGTGATAACTACCAGGGCTACAAGCAAACACATTCATGATAATGACCTAAGCATTACACACGACCTGGCAGTTGATGGAGTGATAGCCCTTGCGGTTGACATAGACTCTACCCTCTTCACCAAGTGGTGCTTTGATGTGGATGTGCGTGCAATCTATGGCACCTAGTACCTCTGGGTAGTCTGCTACATGATGGAAGAGATGCATATTGGTGCTCCTCTCCTCCTCACGGGTGTTGGGGAAATATATGTGCTCACCAGCATGTGTTCGCATGACATCCAGGAGCTGGTGGAGTACCCTGGATGCAGATGCCCGTGAGACCCCCACAATGTCCCCAGTAGGTTTTTGGAAGGTACCTGTAGCTAGCATTTCTAAGGCTACACATACCTTGGTTTCAACTGGGATGGGTTCCGTTCTGTTGGCTTTGGGTCTGAGGTGAGGCTGGCACAGCCTGCAGAGTTGATGAAGTAAGTCCCTGTCCACCCTACAGCATGCTTGTATTTCCAGATCATGTAGCCCCTGGTAGGTTACCCTGGGATTGAACACTCTTCTCCTCCTCCTCAGTCTGGGATGGTTGTCAGGATTATCCTTCTCACCGCCCACAGTCTGTAGCACATACTGATGCATCAAAGTGACAGCAGCTCCTAACATTTTGTAAGTTAAAATTCCCCTGAGTGTGTACACCAATGGTGCAGAGTTTGTGGGAAAAAAACAGATTGAAAGGTGTTAGCATAGTTTATACTGGTGTGCTGCAGATGCTGCCTGTGCAACTGGCTGACTGTGATACATTCCACCTGCCAGCTGTATTATTTGTACTTGAGTGCCTTTATTCTGCTGTTTCCATTTTCTTATTCCAATTTCTGCCCCTTCTAACCAGCTGCTTAAATGTAAACGGTTCTGCTGGTTCCTGTTTTTTTTTTTTTTCTCTTTATTATTTCTGTTGTGTTTAAGCCACGCATCGTACACACCTCTGCAGCTATAGTAAACAGTATTGAGCAGAAAGGACCCTCCCAGGGATGTGAACATGCTCAGCATTTCTTAAACTATCTCAGACATACCCATTTGCTTAGCTGTGCTTAGCTAAGTGCAAATAGAGGCAGCAGAGCTCCAATGTGCTTACACTAAGCATGACACACACCCTTTTTATGTCAGCAGCTTCTCCTGCTTACACTACAGCACTATAGCCCCTACATGGTTAGGTGCTATTCAATATATTTAGCTCATTACACCACTACACTGGAGCCTTAGCTACCAGTGTTACCTGTTATTGTTTTGGTTCTGCATGCTACTCTTTATAATGGCAAAATTCATATTTCACATAAAATTGTCTTTTCACATTTTTTAAAAAAATTTCTGCATGATCTCATTTGCATGCCACTGTGCTACACTTAAATGGCCGAAATTGGCCAAAAAAAAAAGCTTTGATTTTCATAATTTTGAAACTGTTTTCCATGCCAATGGCCATATTTGTGGTCATTGGCATGCCTAATAGTCATAATACATGCTTTACTTTGAGCTGTCATGCCCCCGTTTTGATTTTTGCAGAAATGTACACAGTGAGAAACCGAATACATTTCTGCAATGGGCACTGCTCTGACACGGATGCCCACCTGCTTACTGAATCACTAATTTACCTCATTTGCATGGTTTTCACCAGCAAATGAGGCAATTAGCATTATTAAGTGGTATCTATGTCAAAATAGTGCTGGCAGACTTGTGCACGCCCCCAGCCTTGTTTACTGGATTGCTCGGTGACCATATTCCATGCAAAAGCTGCTAGACTTTTCTAACACAGTGATTTAGCTTTATTGAATCCCAGCCAATGTGTATGTTGGCTGTATGGGGAGAATGTTAGCATTGGCTTGTTTTTGAGGGGTAAGAGTATTTTTCTCAGGATATCATATGTGGTCTCTGCTTTGGTCCTTACCAAGATGTCACAACCTGCACCCAGCACTGATTCAGACATTTTATTTCAATATTCATCTGGAATAGCAAAGAAACAAAGAATTTTAAACAATTTTCGTTATCAGATTTTGCGTGTACTGAATCAATGAAACATCATCACAGTGAATTAAAATAAAATAAGGTTGCAAAGTAAAATGATTGCAAACACTACGCAATCTAATGAAAAAATTAATAAAAGAACAACAACCACTTAGTGTTAAATACAACAAGAAAATAACATATAAACTTTTATTTGTATTCCTATAGCCCCAGATTATTGCATGAAATAAAAAAGAAGACACGGACAACAACCACTCTTGTACCAGGGAAATATTGAACACATAAAAGCAATAGTATTCCAAATAAAATAAAGTGACCTTGGTTAGACACAATGCACCTTATGTCAAAACATTCCTGCAGTCCAATTGAAACATAAATGAAGTAGACATTCACTATATCTACTTAAACAGACAAATATATTAACTTCTAGGACATACAATCTGAAAACAGTAAAACAAAAAAAAAAAAAAATTGTCCCAAATGTAAAAACAAAATAAAATCACAGCAATGTTCACATTTCAAAGTGTAGTGCAAATCCAACACAGAAGACATACTTCTGTGTTCTAAATCATTCCTTGGTGCTTTTTTGTTGTCTGTCACTTATGTCTTTATAGGCGTAGCAGGCAATCCAGGTAAAAATTGGTAACTATAATTTTGATCACATACAAACTGACCATGCAACATTTCAATCATATTCACAACAGAAAATATCTCTTGATCATTTGCTAACTTGACCATATCAGTGACATCCATATTATACATATATAACTATAAATATAAAGTGTGATTTATTTGGAAGAGTCATTTACCAGAAACACAAGTAGAAAAAAAAAATAAGTAGAAACTGAATTTGCTAGATGATTTATTTGGTAATGTGAAAACTGAGTTGAACTTTGGGAAGGTTTAGTTAGCTAGTTCATGCAGAATATGTCACTTTTCCTGATATTTTGCCCTGTGCTTCATAAAGCTGGTGATGTTCTTGTTAGCTTGTAATGCAATAATTTGAAAAATATTTTAGAAAAAGAAACCAAAATATACAAGAGATCACATATGAGTAAATGTGGAAAATGTAGTAGTTGTAGATTTATAGCAGAGGGAGCATACATTTGTGTAAAGGGATACCAACGTACCATAGCATGTCCGGGTCTATGTAATTGTAATACAAAAGATTGTGTATACATAGCAACCTGTATGTCATGTGAGGCATACTACATTGGCAAGACTACCCGTAAACTGAGAGACAGGATAGGTGAGCACAAGAGAAGTATTAAAAAGCATGATGAGCATAATGCTTTATATACACATAGTAAAAATTGTAGTAATTTCAGTAAATTTATATTCTTTATAGTGGATAGAGTAATGCCTTTCTTTAATGGTGACATGGATAACAAAGTAGCACTATTAGAAATGGAATGGCAGTTAAGGCTAAATGCCACAAAGTTTCCAGGTTTGAATGAATATATTTCCTTAAAACCTCAATTAAGACATAGAGCAAGTATGATATAAAAGGAAAAGTAAAATATAATATAATATTATACTATGAATTTCATAGCAAATATTAATAATATGCTTACAGTTTTTATTCACAATTTTTATCATATTTAGTTGTAATTTTAATGAAAGAAGGAAATAATAATTTTTTGTATAATTGATTAAACTGTGTATTTAATGTTATTATATAAATTAATTAATTAATCAATTAAGTTGTAGGATATGGGTATGTATATAATGAGATCAGTTTATTGTGTTATTATGACTCTGATGAAACCAGGTGGACTGGTGAAAGCGCTTAGTCTTTGGAATGAATAAATCGTTTTTGCTTCATTTTCTAACAGCTGGTGCCTCAATTTGCTTGCATTTCATTGTGTTCGAGTGGTATTGGTGAGATTCTAAGCATCATGGCTTGTTGAGCATGTCATCCCAGGCAGACAGGTATTGGTTCCCCTTTGAATGACACCAATACTTAGCCAATTGTTGAAATTGATCATCTTGTCTTCATATTGTGGCATAATTCTTGGTGAGGGTAAGATGCTACTCAAGGTCAGGGTCATACCAGCCTGGGCTACATGCTCAGAGAGCTCCTCTATGTCTCTTTTCATGTAGTCCAGGGAGGTACGTCTCAGGTCATTCACACCAGCATGGACAATGACTGAGTCATATTTGTACTTGCCTTGGAGTGACCGGAGTGATTGTATTATGTGGTGGATCCTAGCGCCCGACAGGCAGTTCACCGTGACCTTCTCCTTGTTCAGCCTGGTGAGTGGGACGTCAGTGTGTCTGATGATAGAGTCACCTATTACAAGTGTATCAGGTGTGTTGTTTAGTCTTAAGGGCTGTGACTGTTCAGCACACTGGCTTTTTGAGCTATGTGTTGCACGTGTTTTGTTTTGGGGTAGCGGTTGCTTGGGTGTCTGCTTTGGAGGTCTCTGCTGCTTAGGCAGATTTTTATTTAGAGCCTCTGAGTATGTTTTTGTGTGTTTATGTGTTTGGTTTGCTGTCATGGTAGGTCTATGTGAAACTGGAATTGTAGTGAGTGTGGTTTCCTTCTCCTCCTGACTGGTTACGTCAGTACTGAGTTGAGAGAGCTTAGCCTCCAGTTTGGCTATATGGTTGCATCTTTCACATGTGTTGGAATTTGTTGGGAGGAGGAGAGGGTTGTCTGTGTACATGAGGCAGTTGTAATATTGCCTCAAGATTCCCAGATTCCTCAGCTGGACCGGAGAGGAGATTGACAACTGACCTTTGGACATGCTAGAATAGTATTGGGAATTCCTTTTTAATTGAAAAAAAGGGCCAATGGGGAACAAAGTACTCAAGGGGAGTTTGTGAGGGTGTAGTGCTTTTAATTTTTTAGTGCTGACTTATATAATTGCTTTAGTGAGCAAGTGCCAGGCTTTAGAGTGGGAATAGGGTGTTTATTATGAGAACTACTTATACCACACGAAAGGAAGACTCCACAGCAACCATAAAGAATTTAATCCACTGGAAAACCAATTTCACAGTAACAGAAATACACAGTCAATAAAAATATCGTTCTCTCTAGCGCCTCGGCAAATAGCCTTTTCAGAGTAAAAGATATTCTTATACTAACTTACAACTCTTTTTATATATAACAAACCCCTCCCACTTCAATTAACAATCAATTATTCAATCAATTAGCTAAAAAACTTAAAAGACATAAAAAACATGACTATCCTTTAAAAATATTCATTAAAGTAAACTTTTCCATGAACAGTCACAATTTAAACCATTTGGTTTTAGAGTATTAAATTTCAATATCAAATACAATTCCTTCTTTCTTAGCATTTGTTTTATACATTTATCATTCAGGTATTCGGTATTTTGAATACTATCCAATACTGTCACCTTAATACCCTCATTTTTCCTTCCATGATGGCTATTGAAGTGCACAGCCAAGGGACTAGTTTCTTTATTATTTGTAATGTCTCTTATATGTTCTTTAATTCTGCAAGCTAATGTTCTTTTGGTTTCTCCAATATAATATTTTTTGCAGGGGCATTCAATACCATACACTACTGCTGTTGAATTACAGTTATAATTTCCCCTTGTTACAAAAGCAATTCCATTGATTTCATCAAATTGCTTCACAACAAACCTACAAATAGTGCATTTACCGCACTTTTTCATGCCCTGTTGATTAACTTGTGTATACAGCAGCATGTTTGGCATTACAAATCGACTATGTACCAAAAAATCCTGAATATTTCTGCCCCTTCTATATTATGCACTATTTGTAGGTTTGTTGTGAAGCAATTTGATGAAATCAATGGAATTGCTTTTGTAACAAGGGGAAATTATAACTGTAATTCAACAGCAGTAGTGTATGGTATTGAATGCCCCTGCAAAAAATATTATATTGGAGAAACCAAAAGAACATTAGCTTGCAGAATTAAAGAACATATAAGAGACATTACAAATAATAAAGAAACTAGTCCCTTGGCTGTGCACTTCAATAGCCATCATGGAAGGAAAAATGAGGGTATTAAGGTGACAGTATTGGATAGTATTCAAAATACCGAATACCTGAATGATAAATGTATAAAACAAATGCTAAGAAAGAAGGAATTGTATTTGATATTGAAATTTAATACTCTAAAACCAAATGGTTTAAATTGTGACTGTTCATGGAAAAGTTTACTTTAATGAATATTTTTAAAGGATAGTCATGTTTTTTATGTCTTTTAAGTTTTTTAGCTAATTGATTGAATAATTGATTGTTAATTGAAGTGGGAGGGGTTTGTTATATATAAAAAGAGTTGTAAGTTAGTATAAGAATATCTTTTACTCTGAAAAGGCTATTTGCCGAGGCGCTAGAGAGAACGATATTTTTATTGACTGTGTATTTCTGTTACTGTGAAATTGGTTTTCCAGTGGATTAAATTCTTTATGGTTGCTGTGGAGTCTTCCTTTCGTGTGGTATAAGAAGTTTTCATCAGTACTTGCTGTGGTATTTATATATTATGAGAACTAGATCAGTTCTAAAGGAAAAAGTGAAGAGCAGACTTTGTGGAGCTGAGAATGGCTTAAACCCAATTAAGCGGCAATGCCCGATGCTGCGCTATGCGCAAAATCGCACAAAGCTGCGCTAAAGCGGGTTTTATACTTTGTTGTCCTTTTATGCTTTTGGCATTTATTTAGTTGATTTATATTATAAAATAAAACAACTTCTGCCATGCTGATACTGACCATGCCTTAAATAGGCATAAAATGCATATGAAAATATCCTATCCTGGTTTTCCCACAACATACACTATGAAACCCTCATCCTTGGAGATGTCAACATTGACTGGTCCAGTCTTACAACTAACTCTCCATAATTTAGTATCAACTTACAGGGATTTCATCAGCTGATAACTTCCCCCATCCACCTGCACAAACCCTCATCCTCCAGCTCCACTATTGACTGGATTGTCACTAACTTCCCAACCTCTACCATAGCCCATCTACCCTACCAAACACCCTAAGGTCCATCTTCCCATCTCCTGTCTAAGACACTCTACCCAAGTACCAAATCACACCTTTACAGAGACTGC
>NC_056735.1:189620918-189693418 GCF_019279795.1 Protopterus annectens | reverse complement strand
TAGTGAGCAGAGGGCAGTGCAAAATTGATGCACCTCAGAGTCAGTTGTCAGATTAATTGTCAGAGATCATTCTTACTCTGGGATGCAGCTATCTCTGAGTAATAATAATAAAATGAGGTTTTATGGGAGTAAAACCCTCTGCTTGGGTAGTGCTTGGATGCTTGCCTCCCTCAAAAAATGCATTTTAGTATTACAGAACTTGTTCATAAAGTGACAAGCTCTAACACATGCATGAATATTTGTACTCAAGTTGTCATCTGTGAGATGTTGTGACCACTCTCACTTGATGTGAGTGGCTATTAATTTAATTTAATGGCTCCTAGAAATTTACATGGCTCTAAAACTAGTCATTATTTCTAAAGGATCCCAGTTCAAAGTGCAGAGTACGTAATAGTTACACAGTCAAATACTGTGCTGAATCTGCTAAATTCACAAGCCCAGTGGAGGTCTTTTGTTTCAGATATGAGAAATGTTCTTGCATCAGTACAAGCTAAGAAAAGACCTATTTTCCCTCCTTTGTCCATCTGCAAGCTTCCTGATAGTGAAAGTAATGCATAAATTCCCTGAGCTTTGAACCTTTGTCTCACTGGACTAAATTCACACCTCTTCTTTCTCTTCCATGGCATAGGTTATATTAGGGGAAAAAGGCAAAGTTAAAATCTTTAGCCTTCAACATTTTTTTCATTCAGGAAGCTATCAAAATATAATTCTTAACATGCTAGCTAAATGTTTTGATGACAACTACTTTTGGCTCTGATTCTGTGCTCAGGGATCCCTTTCAGCCATAGCCGAAATCAAGAGGCACAGCCAAACTTTATTTATTGTATTTATTTATTTATTTATATATTGTTATCCAGCATAGCATCTCAGCATTAAAATAAGTCAACATTTTGAATTTTAATTTGGAAGCAATATAACAGCATAGAAAGTATGGTTATAAGTTTAGGATTTAGGCTTGACTATATTAGCATAATTCTACCGAGTCATTTTTTTTCAGTAAAGGATCAGTTGATAATTTATTTACTTACTTACTTACTTACTTACTTATTAGTTGGTAACTGGATGGTCAAACTGCTTAAAAATCTAATTTTCAGCTGTGACCCAGGCTCTAGTCAGCAAGTAGTGCTAAAAAAATGTTGTACATGTGACATGTGATATGCGTTTGATAAAGCATTCACAGCAGAATTTATATATGGAAAGATGAAAATTAACATACACAAGTAAAAAGCAGCAATCAGTGTGACAACAGTGAAAATAAACCTATACACTTTTACCACAAATTCAATTACAGTATCACAATTATCAAACAAGGTGTTGTAATTTACAGGAAATTAACAGTAACCATCTACAATGCAAGGAAAGCAATGTTTTACCTCAATAGCTTGGTGATGAAGATGTAGTTGCCAATTATTTGTACAAATGTTGGATGTAGCCAGGAATACACCATGCATGCTGCAGCATATACTTTTTTTTTTTGTTAAGGCTACGCGTTGTGAGACTGGTGGGTTGTTTGTTGGGTAGGGAGACTACATTCTAGAAGTTAGCGTACAACTCTAAAATCCTGGCAGTGACCCTAGTGTAGATGATTGTGCCTTGGCAGTGAAGAGAAAGTACATTAAACCATCTACTGTCATGAAAACAAGTGAAATTCCACAGTTCCTTTAGATGCACGCTCAGATTTACTCTGAATACTGAAAAACTTTGAGTGTTTCTTTTACCGTGGGGTAGATTGTTTCAAGTTGCTGGACCAATCTTATAATATTTTTTTTTTTATCCAAAGGGGAGTCTGGTTAGAAGTAGGGAACTCTTGGGTGTTTAACATTTGTCTAGCTAATTATTTGTTTTTCAGTTTTTTGCAAGTGATGGCTTGTAAATCTGTATGAGTAATTTGCAGGTTTAGGAGCCAAGTGTAAATTGTTCCTTTAGTTGAACATGGTAACTTAGTAGTTTTCTACTAGTAGCCTTGCTAGAAACGCACAATGTGTTCTTATTTGCTAGATACGTTAATGAATATCATCATGTTTTTGATTGTTAACTGGAGGAATATGGCAGATTCTAATGAACTAAGACCAATAATGGGGAATGCATACTCAAACTTTGATATGAGCGCATTGTCACTTATATCTGTGCAAACCTTAAAAGTCAGAACCTTAGGGAGGCTGCAAGATGTCATAGAAAGCACTTTGCATTAGGAGTGAATTTTTATTTTTATTTATTTAACATTTGTTGACTGGGAAAGTCCAACTAGGACTAAGACTATTTTCAGCAGATGCTCAGGTAGAAATGCTGCAGAAGCATGTCTTTGGATTGTGAGAGGAAACTGGAGTACCCAGATGAAACTCACACAAATGTAAGGAGGACATGCAGACTCTGCACAGAAGGTACCCCAACTGAGAATCGAATTGGAGAACCTCTTGCTGCAAGGTGACAATGTTAACTGCTGCACCATTGCACCACCCAGTGATACGGGAAAGTCTATGTATTGATCAAGCCAAATCCCAAAGAATCTGTGATTATTATTTTAGGAATGTTTGTCTCTGGGGGGACTTTCATGGCAAAACAGGACTTGTTTTCTAGTTTTCTAAGTTATTTCAAAGAGCATTATGGATGTTTTGGATGTGCTGATTGCCACCTTTTGTAGCTGCCATTCAATTTCAAATAGATTCAAAGCTGCATTGTATGATTTGTCCTTTGTTGACCACACAATTACAGAGTAGTACGTCTTTTTCAGCTGTCAGGCCTTGACTTAAGTTGATTATTTTTTTCCGCAATATATATCAATTTACTTTAGGTTAATAACAATGACAGGGGATCAACAAGTGGGAAACTCAATTTTGGTGGTGGAAAATTAGAGAGCTGTGGGTTTTATTCACACTCCAGGGGACTAGATTGCTGAAACTGCAGTGCAGCATTGTGGTGGCTAAAGTCCTGAGTGTGCTCTCCTTTGGGTAAAATAATGTCTCATCTGCTTAAGTTGGTAGAAGTGCAGGGGAATGTAAAAGATCCAATAGCACCTACCAAGACAGTACAGCAAATTCCTTGATTTCTTGGCAAAATTTCCTCTAGTAAGTTAAATACCAGTTTGTGTCTCCCCTGAAAAGAAGACACTAGCCTAATAGGACTAACCTGGTCAACAAAAGATAAATTATTAAAATAACATCTACGTTTGCATACATACATACATACAAATATTTCAAGCACTGGCATTAATGCCCTTCTAGCTTGCCAATATACCACAACACTTGTTCCCATAATAAGTATCCAAGCTAATCTTAAAACTATCTAAACTAGTACTTGCTTTAATGTAATTAGGTAGTCTGTTCCATGCATCAGCTACTCTGTCAGAGAACCAATTAGTACACTTATCATTCCTATAGAATTGTCTACGTAGGTTGTCTGATGATTCTCTAGTACTTTTTGTTAAACCAAAAAATTCCCAGAGGTAGTTGTCACTAAGTGCCCTATATACCTGAATAAAATCTCCTCTTAGCTATCTGTAAGAAACACTGTACAAGTTCAGATATTTTACTCTTTCATAATAACTTAAATTTTCACATCGATGGATACCCCTGGTATATTTTTGTTGTACTCTTTCCAGTTTGCTCATGCTTGTTTTCTTATAGGGTTTCCATATTGTTATTCATAGGTTCATAGGTAGGTACTAGGCTATTGGCCCTAGGGCCTATATAAGCCTAGCCAAAAGGTACCTTGGCTTTCGCCACCCAAGAAAATGATTTTCCTGTGCCACTGTCGAGCAGAGCCACAGAAGTGATCCCTGGGGTGAATTTCCTATCTCCCATCCAGTCATCAAGATTTTTCTTGAAGAGTGCTAATGAGGAGCTTTGTTTTATATAGATAGGTAGTTTGTTCCAGAGTATGGGAAGTCTCTGGGACAGGAATCTATCCCTCCAGCATGTTCTGTTTATTGTGGTGACAAGGTTTAGATCCCTAGAGCATGTAGCTCAGAGGGATTGGGATTTCTTTAAGTGGAGCATGTCCAAAAGCTCTGGGTTTGACATAGCTTTGTGTGTTAGGCAGAGATCGCCTCTTTGTAGGTGATATGCGACTGAGTAAAGCTGCATTTTTTTGAGAAGGTCTGCGTAGGGCATCTGTTGAGGCCGATAATCCTCTTTGTGAGGTATTTCTGCAGCCTTTCCAGTTGTAGATGTCTTGTTAGGTACATACCAAAAGGGGCATTGTACTCTATAATGGGTCTAATGAGTGACGAGTAGAGGGGAACAATGACCTCTTTTTTCCTGGATGAGAAACCTTTTGTGATGAGGTGTGTGGTACACGTAGAAGGATTTCCTGACTACTGTGGTGATGTGATTATCAAAGGAGAGACTACTGTCCACCTGTGTCCCAAGGTCTCTTATCACACTTTCAGTGTTAAGTAGACTACAGCCTATGTGGTAGTTCATGGGTACAGAGTTTTTATCAAAAGGGATGACAATGCACTTTTTGGAATTCAGCTTGAGGCCATGGCTTTGACACCAGGCATCTGTCTCAGCTAAGCCCTTTTGTAGGATGTCCACATCTTTTGGAGTTTTGATTATGGTTCCTAGTTTGCAGTCATCTGCAAACTTCATTAGCCAAAAACCTTCTATGTTAGCCTGTACTTCAGAGAAGTAGATACCAAACAGGAAAGGACCCAGGACTGAACCCTGTGGTACTCCACTTGTCATGGGTCTGAAATTGGATTTGGAGTCTGCTACTTTCACAATATGGGTTCTGTCAGTGAGCCAGTTGGCAACACATCTTGTGACATAGGGATTTATACCTAGTTTAGTGAGTTTATCTATAATTCCAGAGTGGGGGATGGTGTCAAAAGGCTTGGAGTGATCTCGATAGGCTGTGTGAACCACATTACCCTTATCTACGGCTTTGGTGACCACTTCAAAGAAGTCTATCAGGTTTAGGAGACATGATCTGCCCTTTACAAACCTGAACTGGGTGGGGTCCAGAGTTTGGAGATTACTAATGTCATTGTTTATAAGTTCCATGATGATATGTTCCATAGCCTTGCAGACCAGGCTCATCAGGCTAATGGGGTGTAGTTTCCATGGTCCATGGTGGCTCCCCCTTTGTGGAGTGGGATAGCTGTTGCTGTGCGCCATTCAGTGGGCACATAGCCTGAGGTATGGCTATGATTGAACATGGTACTTAGGTGGGGTGCCAGTTCATTCTGTCGTTCATGTAGAATGCAGCATGGGATGTTGTCAGGTCCCATGGATGCTGTGTACTTGGCTTTGGAGAGTGTTTTTTACCTGTGCAGCCGTGATTACAGGAACTTTGCATTCTTCCGGTATAGAGATGGGCCCTTTAGGGGATGAGAGGGGGGTAAAGTTAGCACTGAACCTATCTGCCAGGATGTTGGCAATATCAGTTGGTTCTGTATATTTAGTGTCATTGTGCTGTAACTCAGAGCACATCTGAGTGTTGCCATTGAGATTCTTGACATAGCTATAGAATGCTTTGTGGTTGTCTTTAGAGTCAGTGGTGATTTTGTTTTCGTAACTAGCTTTGGAGGATTTTATGAGGGATCTCAGCTTCTTACTGAGGCTGACCAGGGAGTTCCTCCAATCATGGTAATTTTACTCTTTTTTGCAACAGTTTATTTC
Organism: Protopterus annectens; assembly: GCF_019279795.1. Lineage (NCBI taxonomy): Eukaryota > Metazoa > Chordata > Ceratodontiformes > Protopteridae > Protopterus > Protopterus annectens. The sequence continues at coordinate 189,687,797 of NC_056735.1, read as the reverse complement.
TTCTGTTGTAGAGTTTGTTTATGGCAGGGGACCACCAGATTGGCTTCCATTTTTTGGAGGATAGAATCTTGGTTCTGTTAGGGATTGCATGATCCATGCACTCATGTAAGTGCTTATATAGTACATTTGTGTAGGATTCAGCAGTCATACCTCTATTGTCCATCAGCATGAGTGTCGTGAAGTTTGCCACTTCTGTCTTAAGAAGCATGAAGTTGGCTTTGGAGAAACTTTTTCCAGTGGTTTCCCTAATGGGGGGTGGGGAGGGATGTGGATGTCTAGGGTGATTAGCTTGTGGTCAGATCTGACCAACAAAGAATTGACCTCTGGTTTGGAACACCGGTTGCCCATGTTGGTAATAACCAGGTCTAAGATATTGCTGCCCCAGTGGTTTCCCTAATGGGGGCTGGGAAGGGATGTGGATGTCTAGGGTGATTAGCTTGTGGTTGGATCTGACCAACAAAGAATTGACCTCTGGTTTGGAGCACCGGTTGCCCATGTTGGTAATAACCAGGTCTAAGATATTGCTGCCCCTGGTGGGGGTGGTGATAAGTTGATCCAAGGCACTGGAATTTATGAATTGCAGAAAACGTTGAGCACAAGAGTTAGTACATGAGTAGTTTTCCCAGTTAATGGTGGGGTAGTTGAAATTGGCCATTATTAGAGTGTTAGGCTGTACCCTAATATTTTCCAGTATATCAAGAAATTAGGGGTGTAAATCCTATGACATGGTGGGGGATCTGTAGCAAGCTACAATTTGGATTGCGGTCTTGCCCAGAGTTAGTTGCACTTGGATAATCTCGGATGCATTATGCTGAGCAACTAGCCTGGAGGTGTGGATATCCTTAATGAATATGGACACGCCTCAGCCTTTAGTGTTTTGGTCCAGGTTAGGTGGCCGAAAGGTGTGGTATGAATTATAACCTGGTAATGCAGGGGTATTCTCTGGAGCCTTGAACCATGTCCCCTTTACTACACAGATGTCGATGTTCTCCATTTTAAGGAGTGCCTCAAGTGAGTGCATTTTGAGGTTTAGACTTCTAACACTGAGTAGCAATACCCTCAGATTTTGCTTGCTTGTGCTTCCATACTCAAGTTTGGGTCTAATGCAACTAACAAACAATGACTTCATTATTTTTGATTTCCTAGACTTTATAAATCTTTTTATACAACCTATAGTTCTACAACTATCATTAAGCAATTGGTTGATATGATTAGAAAAACTCATAGCTGAATCTACCCATATATCCAGGTCCTTAAATGAGTCTACAGTTTCAATCACTGTGCTTTGTATTAAATATCCACCTTTCAATTTATGCCTACCAAATCCCATATGCTTAGTTTTTTATGTATTTATCAGCATATTATTCTCCTGCGCCCAAATGGTCAATTTAGTCAAGTTATTTTGCAGACATGCCTTATCTGTAACACATGTAATCAGTTTACTCAATTTCAGGTCATCTGCATATAGACTGTAGAACACCTCAGATGAAAAAGTTAGGTCTGAAAGATACAATCTAAACAAGTAAGGGCCTTAGGACAGCACCCTGTGGGACACCTTGACTGTAACCAAGGATTTTGCCTGTCCAGTTGCTTCATGATACTTGCCATGTCCTATTTGTAAGCCATGCAGCTATCCATCTTATGAACAGTCCATCAATACCTAGTTGTACTAACTTACTGATCAGTGTTGTGTGCATGACCCTGTCAAATGCTGAAGTTAAATCTATATAAATTACATCACAACACAATATTTCATTCATAGCTGTTATTATATTGTTATAGAACATCATGTTACAGGTGGTAATAGATTTATTTTCAACATATGCATGCTGATATATGGTTTCAAGTTCCAACCTAGCCAGTTCTGACAATAGCTTGTCCAATATTACCTTCTCCATTATTTTCAACAACATGAAAGTAGACTTAAGGGTCTATATGACTCTAGGTTTGCCCTACTCCCCTTTCTCTTAAAGATAGGTTTAATAAGTGCATGTCTCCAATCTTGAGGAATCTCCCCATATTTATATGACCTAGTGAATAATAAATATAATGGTAATGTAACTTCTTGCTGAAGTGTTCTCAGGTCATTATTACTAATTTCGTCTCCTCCCTGTGCTTTGTTTGGATCCAGTTTGTGCAGTTCTTTTTCAATATAATCTAATTTGATTCTGGTATCTGCTGATACCTGTATGTCACAACTTACCACCCCTTTTGTGGAGCCAAGCTGTTTTGCATAAGATTTTGTAAATTTATCTATAATCTGTTGTGTCGAACAATACATTTTAGAATATGCCCACAGATTATCAATTTGTGTGCCTTTACTCCTTCCACATCTTATGTATCTTTTGGCAGTTTCCTTTCCACATTCAGCAGTTAGACATCAACATGATCTTAAAGAGTCCAGTCCACTTACAATGGGGCATTCCCCTGACACTGGTCTAAAGCTGACGGCTATGGCTCACTCCATCTCATTACCCTAGCAACAGCCATCATTTTAAAAACATTTTTTTTTAATAACATTTGCTAGCAGATTGGTCTCATGAGCAGGTGTTGCTCAACATTAGGCTTCTGCTAAGGTCTGCCTCAAACCTGCAATTCTTTGAGTGCAGAATTAGACCAAGGGTCACGTCTGCTGATTATTATGCAGCAGATCCAGTTTATCAAGCAACTAACTACTACCACCGAAAATAATATAAGCTCAGAGCATGAAATCAGCACTGAATTGTTCTGAATGGGTGTGAGCAGTTCAGAGTGGGATACACCACTGGAAGCAGATTTGGTACATTAACAAGCAGCAGTTCTAAGAGTCGTGACATTTTCATTCTTTTTGTCCCTGAGAACTCATCACTGATCTCTAAACTAGCACAATGTTCTTATGTAGGTGAATTGGTATGTGCCATCTTGAGTATTTACCAAAGCTGAGAAATTGTTTTCTGCACAGGTGTGCTTTGTAGACTTTACTTTCATATCTTGTCACAAGTGTATTGTGTCAAAGTTTCATCAAGATTTACTGGGCAGGATTCAGAAAGGTTTACCTTGATGCAAAAGCCTTAAATCAGTAGAGTTCTGCATCATGGTAAGCCTTTCTGATTCAAAACCTCCTTCCCCACCAGTATTTTGCCCTGTAGTGAGATGGAGTGAGTCATAGCCATCAGCTTGTGGTAGCAATAGTGTGGAGACCAATTGCACTGTGAAAGCTGCATGCTAATGCAGCAATCTGGAAGAGCTGATAATATTCATTAGTCATGTCCTCTCTCCCAGAAATGACAGCAGCTCATGATTAAATCAATGTGATCCCTACCACATTAGAAATAATATGTAAATGCTGTCTTTTGGTGGTGTTTACATATTCACTCCTACAGGAGTAATTCCAGGTCTTAGGCAACTACAGGTACACCAGAGCTGTGTGTGTATGTGTGTGTGTGTGTGTGTGTGTGTGTGTGTGTGTGTGTGTGTGTGTGTGTGTGTGTGTGTGTGTGTGTGCGTGCGTGCGTGCGTGTGTGTGTGTGTGTGTGTGTGTGTGCATGCATGCGTGTGTGTGTGTGTGTGTGTGTGTGTGTGTTTTAGGGGAATGAATGTAGCAGAATGGTTGTTTCTGTGTGTGTTTATCTGGGCAGTCAGACTATAGGGGGTGAGTATGGGAATCCAGTGCTGTTTGTGTGCATACATGTGTCTGTATGTCAGTGTGCATGTGTTGCAAATTGCTTGGGGGTCTGTGAGTCACTATTTCATTGAGTCTGAGTAAATGTTATGGTACTTGATTGTGGCTGCTTGGATGTGTGTGTGTGTGTCTGTCCAAGCACTGGTGGTGCCTATACTACCACAATGGATTAAGAGACATGGTAATGAGCCACTATGTGGCTTTACTTTGTTTGTAATGGGAGATTCCATCTACCATGTTATGACTGAACTGCTATAAGACTGTCCATGAAGTGGAGATAATTTGTTTTTAATTCAGAAAAATGTACTGGTTAAGTGGCTTGTTCAAGGTCACACTCTAGTTAAATATTTTAATTGATGCATGGCATTTTAAAATGTAAACTGTTACATTTTAATAGCAAAGACAAAATTTTAAATAAGCAGACTTCTTTTTCACTCTACTGGAAATTGTATAACTTCACCACCACCACCATCTTAATTGCAGCACTGCTCACAATCAAAATCCGGGTATTTTTTTTTTAATTGACAATTTCTTGTAACTTTATGTCCATTTCTGGAAGCAGTTATCTTTGAGCCTTTGATGTTCGTAAGACTCAGTGGAAAAATAAGGGGTTTGTTTGTTGGTCTTTATTGTTTAACCAACACATGTTCTTGAATAAACTGTCTCGTACTGACTGCATATTCCTTTATTTTAGGTTTTCTTCTCATACCTTTTGACCATGTGGTCTGATTATGGCAAAACTTATTTTGAGTGATAAAAGGTTTAAAGCCCTGTGATACTGAGTTAGGAGTTTTCCTATATTCCCTTATAAAACTCTCATTGTATGAAAAGTTCATTTTACAGTTTCATTTTCAAATTCTACTCATTGCCTTTCAATAGACAGCATAAAACTTTCAACTAGCCCATTTGTATGTGGACAACCATCAATGTTTAAAACAAATTTAACTAGCAAAGTCAATGTTCATATTCAAACACAACTTAGATCTATGGATGAGAGACATGAAATTTACCCCAGGACTGTCCCCTGTACTACCAATGAGTAGAGGCAGCTCCTAGATGCGCGGAGGGGGGGTGCCTTCAAATAGTCTATATTATGCTTCCAGTTATTCTCATTAGGGGTAATATATAATTATCAACTATTGGATGGGATGGGTTAGGCCAATCTATAACCAAATGGTATAGGTTATTTTAAGCACCAAAAGGGAAATTGGCTAGGTTCAAAATGGCCTGCAAGGGCAGCTAGTCTAGTACTTATCTGTGAATCTATGAACTGTTGTTCTTTGAATGGTAGAACCTTGACAGTTCTCACAACTTCAAATATACCAAATGAAGTGATTATTTTTGCTCATGACTTGGACTGCAGCATTTGCTGGGAAAAGTAACTTATTCTTACTAGATTTCTGCTATAAACATCTACTGTGACCAGTAGATAGTCACCAGTAACTAGATGGTTACAAGATTCAGTAGTGCCTTCTGGCGATGGTTGTGCTAGCATTTCCAGCATTTGAATAGTCATTGCTGTCTTATTTTGTACAGTTGTCTGACAAGTAAAGCACCTTTAAATCATGCTCTCTATATACTTATCAATACTGGCAAGCCTGATCTTCTCTGTAAGGTGATGGTTACAACTTTCTCTTACTAAATCTTGTACAGTCAGTGGAGCTCTTCCTTTAAATATTGAGATATTAATAGCTTGGTCCATCTCAGTATAAATGCCCATCACTATTCACAAACACACACACACACACACACACACACACACACACACACACACACACACACACACACAGATACACAAAGATGGTTGTTGCTAACATCATATTTCCATAAAACACAAGCATTCTTCACGTCATCTCTGTTTACTTCTAAATTAACTCTGACCTTCTGATATACTGGATCATTGGCTTTCTCTGTCTATACCTAATCTGAAGTTTGGAGTTCTGGCTTTCAGAAATTAACTATAAGCAAATAAATTAATATATTCAGCTGCATTATACTCTCTTTACATCGCTTTTTATTCTTAGCTGAATGCATTGATAAATATTTGCTCTATATTTTTTGTATAAAACAAAAGAATCATAAGGACAGAATCCCTGTCCAGAATTAAATTCTGAAGTGAGACTTGTTTCTGTGGTCATTGTATAGTATTTTAAGTCACTTGTGCTCTGTGATGTAAGTGAACCTGTTGAGTTCACACCTTATATGAAGCAGTTTTAACTGCTTACCTTGTATGTATGATAAATCATGTTACGTCATTGTTGTCTGGATTAGGCTCAAACTAGTAGTGAGCATACCTAAATTGCTAAATATTTTATCCACATTATGCCTAATATTTCAACATTTGTAGTTAAGTGTTTTTCTTTAAAATTTGTTTTAATGGTTATTTACATGCCATTACAAATTCTTACTTTCTTTTGGATGATTTTTGGTTTTGAAAGTGGGCTATAGATCAGACATTGTTAGTGATCCAATTACTTTGACTATTATGCCAACTCCTTCTGACTTAGCCACTTTCTTCTCAGTGCTTGTTCTCGTGCATGAAGGTGCTTCCTGACAGGTTCATTTGATAGTTTTGTTGATATGATTATTTGTAGCTTGACATAGTAGTTTTATATTTTCCTATGCCTTTAATTATGTCTGAAAACTCTTCTTGTACTATTTCTACCTAATATTTCTTTCTTACAGCATTAGTTAGAGAATAAAGTATCTTGACAAGACTTACCTGAGGATTCAATAAAATCCATGTAGGCTCTGCGTACAGAATGTATCCATGTGCACGGCCACTGCTCCTCACCAGCAGCATGCTGTACATATTAATTATGGTGCACTGTGAAGGGAGATCACAGTAAATGAATCTATGCAAGCAGTAGTGTAGAAGTTGTCCCATACTTGTGGACTGTCCAGGAAATGTCTGGATAGATGGTAAGTACAGGATAGTATTTTATTTTTTTTTTTATGTGTTGTTTGCGAGGTGCTTAGCAATGCCAACCAGTGCTTATACATATACACATGATATCTGCTATATATCTAAAAATAGAAACTAGATGTAATCAATTGTATTATTTATTTATTTATGTTTACCTCTCCCTATTTGCCAGGTATGGTGCAGTGCTTAATGATGCTGAGCTGCACTTATACATATACACCTGATATCTGCTATAAATCCAAAAATGGAAAATGGATGTAATCAATTGTATTATTTTTTTTTTCTTCATTTTTTGTCTCTCCCTGTTTGTGTGGAGCAGCTTAGCAACACTGTCAGGCATCTAAAAAAAGAAACCAGATGTATTTAATTGTTTGGCCTTAGCAACATGCATACACACGTAGCTTCATTGTGCAATGCTAACAGGCATCTTAGTAGTATATGTGAAGATATACTGTTTCCTTGTACTATCCAACATCCAATCATGACCTCCAGTGTAGTAGGTCCTGGGTTTGAGTCCTGACCAGTTATATGTCTTACATATATTGCTGTGAATATGTGTTAGGTGACTGAAACATCAGTTCAATTTAAAATTAAAATATTGTTACATTGAGAAAAGCTGCACAATGTTAATCACCACTTACACATGGTCAACGGTCTATAATGTTTGTGCGCTGCTAAGCTACACTTAAAGATGGCTTGTGCGATGCTCAGCTCTGCTAAAATGGTTTATGCGAGTTTGTACAATGCTAAGCATCTTGACTTTTTTTTTAAAGTTACAGTATGATGTGCAAGGATGGGAATGCAGCCTATATTAAGGCCAATAGGGAAGAATTTTATAGCATTCATTGGAGGAAGTGAGCTTCTGGGATCAGAGGTAGGGTGTGCAGCAGTCCAAAGTGTTTGTTGGACTCGTGGTGAAGAATTATGAACCCTGACTACTGCAGGGTGATTACTAGGGCACAGAGTATAAGTCAGAGGCCTGCGAATGGTTGGCTAGGGAATGTGCCAATGCTCAAATAAACAAAAGCAGGTTCCTGGACAAGGGTTTGGCTCCAAGTACAAGACGATATATCTTAAAAATAAAAAGAACCAACGTACCGAACCAACATGGCCACAAGCTAAACTTTTGTTATAAAGAACAGACTTTTATTATAAAGAGTAAGCGTTTTCATGACTAAGCAATCACTTCATCAGACTGCTTCATTTAACTACGATGTTCTGTTTAAACAACCATTCAACCTATCAGCATTTAATACATACTGTCAACCAATAAAAAAACTTCACCCTATTAACATGTTCATAAAACCTGTAACAAAACAAACTGCAATATAAAAATATGAGAAACACACTAAAAACTATTCATTCATCATTCTAAAAAGTATAAACAATATAAAAAAAAATTATATCAGTGCAGTAATGTGTGAGCAAGTAAAAAAGTTTAAGTGACACAGTATCATTAAGCCCTGGTAGTTTATCTGCATTAAAATATACTATCCATTTCTGTTTTATTTTCCAAATCCCCACCCCTTATATTCTCTTTTAGCACTTCTAATGTAAAGCGTCAAGCTGCTTTTCTGATAATTTCCCTGAAATATGCTGTACATAGCACTCAGTAAATGAACAGGGTATATGCTTAGGTCAACAGATGACCTACATATATGTAACTGCCAGATTTCAGGTGACATTAATCATTCGTGTGCAAAAGGAGATGGTGTTTTGATAACTGCTGTATTCAACAAAAGTGCTCATTATTCATGTGTTCACTGCATTTGGTTTCCAATGTGATACCACACACAACTATGCATGTGTGTAAATGTAGGATTTCACAGAAAATGTTGAAATAAAAGTCATAAAGTAGAGTAGTGTTTTTAGAATTCGTGATATTGAAATAAAGTGCACATAATTCCTGTAGTCGCTGCTTGTGCATTCTAATCCCATGGCAGCCAGCTGACAAATAACCAGCTGTCTAGTGTACTTAGTGTACATGAACATACCTCTCAACTGTCACGCTTTTGCAGAATGTAATGACTAAGTGCCCCATATGACTGACCCTTGATTAGAAGATAAAGGTCATTATTTGGAATGCAATTTATTGGCAAATCCATTTACAGAACACATTGGTAGTAATGTATGAGCACACTTAACATACCTCTCAACTGGACAGAGTTTTGTAGAATGTCTAGATTTATGCCTTGTATTTATGGTCCATTTTTCAGAAAATTGTGTTTTTCTGACAAATTAGTGGCAAATCATTAAAGACTGAAGTTAGAAAATAATGACAGACATTTGAATTTCAGACTTCACATACTTTGGAAAATTCATGCCAATATAAGACCTATTATTCTATCAACTTCCTAGGTTTGTAAGAGCAATATTTAAAAATTGTCCCTATTTTTGGGCCTTTGTCCCACTTTTATTTATGGCTTTGTCCAGATTTCTTGTTCTAAGAGGTTGAGAGGTATGGCACACTATCTAAAAGAGTTCCCTGCAGTTGTGCCTGTGTATCAGCATTTGTTAGAGCTTGGCCCATACTGTTCCATGCTAACAGGCTGAGAGGTATGCACATGCAACATCACCTATACAAGAATTGCAGTCACTATACTCAAAACTGAAATTGCATATCTGTAGAAGTTTGTATTAGTAGTCTATGTAGTAATATTACCTAAGAAGTTACTAATGGTATGTTTTTCTCCCCCCTTATCTTCTTTAATTTATTAATGTCATTCATTATTATGATTTGATATTAATATATTATTTGTAACTAACTATGTTGGCATTACATATTATTTCAAATTGGTTTGCTGGCAACATACTTTCCTTAATGTTATTTATTGTTGCATTCCTCATAATATTATTTAATATGTCATTTGATTAATCAATATTATCTTACATTATGTTACTACTAACATTTGCTTGGTTATTTTTTTGTTACCTTATGTTTATAATTAATTTACTATAGCACAACAAGGTATGCTGGTTCCTATTGTTCCACCTACCTTGGCTCCCACAGCCATGGCACCAGGTCCCAGCATGTCTGGGCCACAGCCTGGCCGTGCCTCCCTCTGCTGCCCCTGCACTACCTGCAGCATTGAGTAATTCTGACCCACAGGCTGAGGCTGGGCCCCCTCTGGGAGTGGAGTTGGAGGGGGTGATTTTGTCACCCATGAGGAACTGCCAGATATGATGAGTGGGTTGCTGCACCAAACTGTCGGTGCACACCTATGGTGGATGGAGAGCTTACTGTCCATCCTGGTGGGGCAGCCTTACCCCAGACACCAGCATCCACCACAGGGGCTGTGAACAAGCAGTGTTGACAGCCTCATGGGTGAGGACTTGAGATGATCTGTTACCATGTGTGATGCTCATATGGCTGGGATTCCACAACACCCTCCTCATCCAAGGTGTTCACCCCCTCTTGTGTCACACACCAACCTTGTCTGCTGTCTTGTCTCAATGTAAAAGCTTCCTCACCTTCCTAACTTACCTCCCCCACATGTACCTATGTCCCTTCCCCAGCATTCCACTCTCACCTTAAAAAAAATGGGCACCTGTCCCAAAAAAAAAAAAAAAATTCATCCCATGCATAGCTCTCCATTTTGCACACATGTTCACTGGACACACTTAATTTGGCACAATTGGCTTGACAATGCACTTATTTTGTCTTCATCCCTTTCTGGGGGTGACAATCCAAATTCAGCTAAAAAATCTATGGCAGTGCATAGTTGCTGCTGTTCAAGAAAAGGATAGCTCTGGTTCTGTCATACAGCCATCCTGTAAATGCTTATCTGCCTTTCACTATGTTTTCCCCCTGTTGCACCTCATTTCACCAGTGCCCTATCATGGCATGCTGCATTGCTTAGCTTTGCTAAATAGCACTACATTGATATATGCGTTTGTAACAATATTAATCACGTTCAAAAAGTACACCTGATGGGGCATGGCCAAAACTGTGACCTGGTAGCAGCACAGTCTCTCAGATCTCTTACCTTAATACTATTTCTGACAGGAATTTTAAGATTCAAGAAACAAACTGAGGATTATTCTACTAGCAATCAAGTTTTAATACCTTGGAGTATATATTGAAGAACTTTTTATTACCTGACATCACAAAATTCTTGTCAAATTAAGCATCAAGAGTTAAACATCATCAGCACCTCAGAATGAGTCATTTAAAAACTCATCACAGGAGTCTTCCCTCAAGAAGGAACTGCAGTCTGTGTTATCCAACATCGAGGATTTGTCACTAAAAATTGACAAGATTGCAATAAAATAGATACTTTCAAGGACAAATGTCCCCAGCAACTAGAACAACTTCAAAAAATAGTTTGCAACAAAAAGGACAGATATCAGCTATGGAACAATCACTAAATGATATGGACTCGACTCACAGAGGAACACCAAACAGAGTTTTTACTAAAGAAAAACACCTATCTACTGGAAAAAAACTAGATGACCTAGAAAACAGAACTAGGCGGAACAACATCCAGATATATGGACTACCTGAAAAAAATGAAGTAGACATCTTAATCAACTTCCTCACTTCTTGGATCCCTGACATACTGAAATTACCTGAAACACTTTCATATGGTATTGAGCGTGCACACAGATCATTAACAAACTCAGAAAATTCTTCTACATCAAAAAATAAACCAAGATCCATAATTGTAAGATTATTTTCTACTCAGGACAAAGAACGTATACTAAGAAATGGCTGGGCAAATTCACCTATCAAATTCTAAGATGCTTTAATCAGATTTGACAATCAGCTGTGGTATATAAAAAAGAGAATTCCTTCCTTTGATAAAAGCTTTAAAAAGAAGCAGCTGAAAACACATCTTTTATTCCCTGCAAGATACAATTTTTTTTTTTCAGAAGGCATAAAAATACTTGAGACTGTGGAATCAGCAACAAAATAGTTATTCAACAACAATGTTCTATCTCCAGTAGAAGCAGTGGATTGGACTTATAGTACTCCTAAAATAATTGCTGAAAAAATGGTTGGAAAGTTGTAGAACAAAAGAAAAAAATGAAAGACAAATTATTCAATTTACATGATTTTTTTTTTAAATTAAAAAAAAACTTTGAAAGTTAAGATAAAAAGTTAAAGTTAAGCTTTCTTTTCTAGGAACTATCAACTAAGTAAGGTACTTCTTTCAGTTATAAATTTCATATTTTATAAAGGTAACTAATACATTTTAAAAACATTTATAATTAAATCATTAATAGCCTCATAACATTCCAATTTTCAACAGTTTAATTTTGATTTATGCATTCAGTTTATTGTCATCAATTTGTATTTGATAAAATAGCTTGAATGCTGAGTAATAAATACCCTGTATCTATGCTTGGGACTGTGTAAGTTGTTTGATGCAGTTGTGGAGTCATTGGACTGACAGGCAGATAAGCTTTGGATGCCTAGATGAGTGATCCTTGTGTGCTTAGACTTGGTTGGTTTGCAATGGTGTACGGCTTTGGTTTGTCATCTAGATTGGGTGTTTCACTTTAAATGTGGTGTACACTGTGGATGTTATGCCTTTTAATGCTGGATTCTTGATGAATTGAATGTGTTGAGATCTGTGGCTTTTCTCTATCTTGTATGGACTCTGCTGCCCGCTATGTTTTGGTTGTACATGAATTGCATTGGTGCAGTCAGTCTGATCATTTGCTCTTATTTTGATTTACCAGCACAAGCCTTACCTTGTTTTGGAAAACTTAGAGGCATTTCTTTTCCCTCAGAATCCATGAGATGATTAATTCATCTCTTTGAGATGCAAAGACACTAATTTGCATTGGGATTACACTGCAAACTCTTACTGTTCACTCCTGGCACCTTTTGAATGTTCCTAGTCTTAAGGTCAAAGGGCAACAGTGAAAAGTTAAAATATACATATGCCTGGTTGCATGTCATTTAAATTAAATAAGCTTCCCCTCCATTTTATAAGTCTGAAATGAAAAATTGTATTAAGTTCCTCCGCATTGTTTTATTTACTTGAAGAAGTTAGCAGATATAACATATTATTCTGGCTGGGACTGTGACTACATATAAGTCACTGCTTGAAAAATGCCTGCAAACAAATCATACATAGTGACTCCTTTTAACGATATTAAGCCTAAACAAAAGGGAAAGAAAGGGTGAAAGGGAGGAATGAGAGGAATGAGAGGCTATAGAAAATATAAGTACACAACAAGCACTATCAGAATACAGTCTAGTACTGGGGGAGGGCTATTATGAAAAGCGACTTTGCCGAAACACAAGGGAATATTAAAAAGGAATACCTTTGTGATATTTACCCCAAAAAACAATCTTATTAATGAAAATATTTTAAACATGCTAGGAAGGCAATGTATCTAATTAAGCCACTTGTATTACATAGATATAAAAGGTCGCTCCTTCCTAGTAAAAGATGCTTAAGAATGCTTTAATGTTAAAAGCATAACAAAGGGCCATTGTTTTGTCTATGAAGTCCCTAATCTTTTTTTACAGCTATTTTCAAGATATGAGACTTACATTATGTGTGCTTATGTTTTTTTTATAATAAATGTTAAAAAGGTATGAGTTTCTTTGGCTTTGACACACTGTTCCCTAACTCTGCTTAAATTCATATTGTATCTACTGGTGGGCAAAATCACTTTCTCTGGTTTTATATATGTCTGTGACTCAGAGATGCAAGGCCATTTTTTCTACTCTAGTGATATTTGAAAGAAATAGATATGTATTTGTGTTATGACAAGTAAGGCTATTATTCGCAAAATGTACTAAGATACTGTTAGACCATTCACAACATCTTTGCACTCATTTAATGTGCAGAACTATCCCACACAACTGAAATATAAGATATTTCCTGGCACTTTTTATATAAAACATAAAAGGTAAATTGTATAACCTTTTAAAGTCTAGGAGAACAATCAAACAGCCATTAATTATTCATTGTTACTTCTCATTTAAGTACTTGAATAACTTGATTATCTACAAGTAGTGTACATATATCACACAGACTTATTACATACCTGTTTGTGAAAATATTTTTATTCAGAGATTTAAAAAAAATGTTTGTAATGTCTATATATGTAAAGCAAATGCATAAAGACATAGCCATAACAAAACAATGCAAATAACTAAGCTTGTCATGTGCTGGACATTTCTAAGTTCACTCCCATACCAGCATATATGTCTTTATATGGGCAGAATCAAATGTGAGATGCAGTAGCAATATATAGTAGAATATGCACCACATAATTAAATATGTTTGTATATGCTGAACAGATGTTTAAGTCATAGCCTCTACAATATTACGCAAATAACTTAGCTTGTCATTTGTTGAGCATCTCTTAAATTATTTCTTACATCAATAAATAATGATATACCCTTATCTGGGCAAAATAAAATGTGAGATGCAGTATCAATTTATGGAAGAATATATATAATAAAATTAGATATACTTATTCTAATCTCTGTATCGCCTTTATGTTCTATTGTAGTGGTTGGTGTATATTAGATAAGGCATACTTTTTGTAATGTACTTATTAAGCCTTTTCAAGTTTCAAATAAGTAATTAAGTTTGTTACAAGAATTTAGGTTTATATGAACATAAGATTTTTATAAGACATTCTGTTTTTTGATATGATGGTTTTATTACACTATTTAGAAGAGAAATTTGTCAATGAAATGTTTAAATAAACAAATTAATACAAATAATTTATACTTTGTTTAGAGGTTATATGCTCTTATATAAGTTTCTAGCAACTTTTGTTATAAGCTGAAATTCAAATATAATTTAGTAACAATCTCAAAAATCTACAGAGCATTTGTATAAAATAGTTATAGTTAGAGGGTTTGCTTGAGTAGTTAAACTATTCAGACAAGAGGTTATTTTCCTCATAGTGTTTAATGTTGAATTTTTTCATAAAAGATGCAAGTCTAAAAGTGTTAAGATTATTGAATATTTGGTGCCTATCAGAAATGTAATCATCGTTTTCTTATTGTTACACTATGATTCTTTCTCCAATGGTAAATTTATCATATCAAATTTACATATATATATACCTTTATATAATTTAAGACATATTAAAAGCATGAAGTATTTGTCAATTAATGTTAATGGTTTAAACAATAGTATTAAAAAAGGAGTTTACTGAACTACATAAACTTACATAAACCTCACCTAGTATTTCTTCAAGAAACATACCTTATAGATGAAGACAGAGGGCAGGATTCACGAAACCTCCATGTAAGAGTTAATATGTCTTACACGGAGGCTGCAGTCTAACTGTATGATGTCAGCATGCCATGCATATTCATGAGGGCATGCTGAATCACACCCTAGGCTAACACGGTCCATGTAGGACAGTAGGGGGGCATGTCCGAATGCCGAGTTCTGCAAAGGGACACACCCCCAGAAGAGTCCTGAAAGTAAACTCCCATGAGCGAGTCCGCGGAAATGTCAAGGAACACAACACCACACATGTCCCCACAGACTATAAACCCAACTGTAATGTAAAACGTAAAAATAGCAGTTTAAATTTTTTTTTACAATTCCCAAAATGTTTGCCCGTAGTTGCGCTCATTTACGCGGGTATGCTCTCCATTCAGTCACAGTTAGCAGTCATTGAAAAGCATATAAGATCTAAATATGCAAATTAAGTCAAGTAGCAATAGTGTAGCGGTAGAGACGTTGGCCAAAGAGAAGGTAGTCACGGTTCGAGCCCCCACAACATCATTTTCTATTTTTATTTAAATAAGCATGAAAAAATCCCCTGATATATATATATATATATATATATATATATATATATATATATATATATATAACTATAACTATAACTTAAGTAAAATGTAATGAAATGGGCCATGTATTTTGAAGAAATCTGACACAAGAAAATATAAGCAAATTGTATAAGTGCCCATAGCTGAGCAAGGCTTTACAAATCTGGATATGAGTTCCCATAGGTGAGCAGTGGTCTAACAAGCTTAATATGACTGCCCGCAGGTGAGTAGTGGTTTAACAGGTGTAATATGAATGCCCGGAGTTGAGCACCATTTTAACACACTTAAAATGAGTGCCCGTAGCTGTGCAACACTTCTCACAATGTAATATGCGTGTTCATAGCCAGATAACGCGTTACCCAGCGTAAGCTGTTTGCTCTGAGCTGCGCAGCGCGCTAACCGGCTTACCAGCCTGACAACGTTGAGCAAGCTGTATCAAAACCGCCTTTACACAGACACACCTCCTACCCTGTCTAGACAGTAGTAAAAACAAAGAAAAAAGCAATGTCCAGGCTCGAACCCACAATACTGTGCACCATAGTCAAAGTACTGAACCACTAAGTCATGACAGTTGTATTGAGAAATGCAGTATTAGCATATATATAGGAATGAATGGAAATAGAAGCATGACAAAGCAGGTTTTCTGAAGCTGATAAATATCCAAAATGGCCAATCACAGATAAGTGCGGGAAAACGGGCATATATAAGCCCCATAGGTGGGAATACACAGCATAACTGATTGTGGTACCCATTTGCAGTGAGGATGGCAGGTGCAGGAGAGGGAAGTCACTTTAGAGCACAGAGGTGGGGTGTTGAGGAGTCCAAATATATGGGTTGGCTCCTAGTCCACGATCATGAGGCTCAACTCATGCAGAGCCAGGTTCCCTGGGGTGCATACAAGGCAGAGGCGTGGAACTGGTTGGCACATAATCTTACCAGTGCCACAGGCATAACAAGGACTGGTGAACAGGTCCGTCACCATCATGTGGACCTGAAGAGACATAAGCAGGACCAACTGAACCATTGGATACAGGAGGCCTGGCAAATGCCCAACGCCCCACTACTGAGTAAGTATCCATGTAATTAAGTATGTAAGAAATTATCCTAGCCTATATTATGGAGATGTATGTTCCAATATTACTTCATTTATATTACAGCTGCAGGTGTCCGTTCCATGAATCAGTGAGCCTATGCTGATAGGCTGCTGAGGTTGCGCCACCAGGCAGGTTAGTAATTATTTTGCTGGAATTGTTATAGAATATAAGTGAGACAGCTTGTAAAAGAGTGTTGTGTTGTAAAAAAGTGTTCAGTGTTGTTACATATTAATAAAGTTCAAATAAGCCTAGAAGAAAGATTCTGCTAGTACTGTAAGATTAGATAAGTGATGCAGCCTGTAATCCAGAAATAAACATTAAACAAGTCTGAAATAGAATGAAATATGTAAGGAGAAAATACCACTCTGGACACAGAAATAAATATAAAGTTAGCGCTTTCGTTTATAAAATATATAAACTTCTTCAGACAAATGTATGCAGGAAATAAACCACTTAAATAAGCATTCAAGAAGTGACATCATTTCCCATTCATATTTATTTCTGTGTCCAGAGTGGTATTTTCTCCTTACATATTTCATTCAGTTTTTGTTTTGCACTCGTAAGTCTGAAATAGAGTTTCCACCTGTATTGTAATATCAGATAACTGCTTCACACTGAAAATGACTGGTAATCAATCTACAAGGTATAGACATGTGTCAAATTCATCCCCTTTTAAAATCTGCCATATGAAATAACTGAGTCTGTTGGAAAGGATTGTTGTAACCAAGTAAGAAATGTTAATAACACCTAGAATTAAGTGCCATCTTGAATTGTAAAAATAAAACAAGTGAGAGTGTGAGAAAGAGGGTATGAATCGACCAAGAAAGCTCTAATAAGTCTGGAAAAAAGTTATAATGCAATCAGTACATAATGAAATGAATGAGACAGCCACAACCAAAGAGTGAAATGGGTGCAATAAAGTACTGAACCTGGAATGTGTCTGTCCCACAATTTGGATATGGTGCTGTACTCTTGCAATATGGAAATAGTATGGTTGTATGAAATACTGAACATCCACAGTTGTCTAGAGCCATATAAATCAAATGTAGCAGGATGCTGTACCTGAACACAGCCAGATATGAAAATGTATGAACAAAAATAGAATGTTTATTAATGTAGCAGTAAAATTCCTATCACCAACATTCCTAAGGTTACATATAGGAAACTGTACAAAGACATGTAGGGGATATATATCTGCAGCTACTATGAATGTACAGCATATGTATAGGCAGTTTAAGCTGTTAATGTAATATTTCTTTACCCTACCCCATTTTCACAAATGATGCCATTCCACACCAAACTGGGTATGTGTATACACAATTAATTCCCATAGACATTTGTCCTGTTGGTTCATACATATCTGCATGTACACTGATGCATGTGCCCTGTTCACATATCCAAACCTGATGGCCTGTTGCCATCAATCAACTGTGCATGCTGTTGTATTGTGTACTGTTGTTCTAAATATGCATGTGTTATGCTTGCTGGTCAATGTTTGGAATTCATGGGGGTTTGGTTAATGGGAATACTGATGCATGCTGTTACAACTAATTTTGAATGGTGTTGTTTGTTACTAACCCAAAATGTCATAAAATACTGATAAACATAGGACAACAGGTAAGGTGGGTTTCAGCGGACCCACCTCTCCAACCACAGCTGGCGAGTGCACCTGGCACCAGTGCCCAGGCCGAAACCTCCTCCTGTGGCCCTGTGCCACCTTCGAGTGGAAGTGCTGCAGGGGATGGGACTCATCCTCCCTCTGCAAGAGTGGCCAGAGGAGAATGTCCACTCACCCTCCAAAGTGTCCGGTCTGTGGTGCGTAGCAAGATCAGGCATTCTGTGCTTGAACCCCTACGCCAGCTTGAGGCGAGGGTGGCACAACTCAAGGATGTGCCTGCCCATCCTATACAGCCCCCAGCACAGCCCCATCCTGGGCAGTGAAGGCGTAGTGGTAACTGCCCATGGGTGGGGATCTCAGTTCCACTGTTGCCATCTGTGGGCGCATGGGCTCATGGGCTCGCGATATCCAAACATCCGTCCCCGTCAATTGTGTACCCCCCACATGTGTCATACTCCACCCCTGTATGCGTCTTGTTTGTCTTGTCTGTTAACTTCCCCAACCTACCTCCCCAAATATACCTACTTCCTGTACCTCACATTCCACTCTCACCTGAAAAAAAAAAAAAGGGCACTCTTTTCCCACAAAAAAATTACGCCCCATACATAGCTGCCCATTTTGCAGACATGTCTGCTGGACATGTCAACTGATAATTAAAATTGGCTGTACAACATATTTTGTTGTCCTCACCCCTCCCTCAGGGGTGGAAGGTTTCAAATTTCACACCAAATTACACACATATGCACAGCTGTTGCTGATAAAAAAATGGGCAGTTATGGGCCTTCCCTACATCCTTCCTGCAAATCCCAAGCTTGTTTTTCTACTGTCCTACCCTCTTTGCGCCCCCTTTTTCACCACTGTCCTATCTCCCCATTTTCTTTTCTTTAAAAGAAATTAGCGCAGGTGTTAGCGAGAGTAAGCACTTTTATGCAGTAGTCAGCGGGTGTGCGCTTGTGTGCGCGTAGCTAAGCTACTGTGCGCATGCGTGAGCACCACGCTAACCAGCACAAACATGCTTACAACTGCTTAAAAGTGCCTTAGTCACTCTGTATGACAAGGCCTGTAGTCTGCTCATCAGCAAAATAAAATTCCCCTGTCAGTCTCGAACACAACACCTTGGAAACACTAGTCTGCATGACTTACCACTAAGCCATAACTGATATACAAGAACATGGTGCTGAAAGAAATATATCATGAAATATAGCAACCTATCTGCTGTTACACACTCTGCGAATAGCTGTAGAATTGCTTCCACAAGCACACCCTCATGTAGGAGTACAACCCAGAAATATCAAAGGATATAGCCATCTAACAAACTAAGAACAGTATAGCAGTTTACAAGCACTGCATGTGGCTGATATTCTCAACTGTTAGTGCAAAGTACAAGGCCCTACTACTGCTCAGCAGCAAAATAAGATACCCTTGTAAGTGTCAAACCCCAGACCTTAGCCTCACCAGACTGCATGCAGTGTCACCAAACCACACCAAACATATAATAAATTGCTGCTGAAAGAAATATATCATGCATTACAAGGAGTGAATGTAAATGGAAAATAGGAAAGCCATAGCAACACATTCCAGTAAAGACAAATATCAGGCCTTCAAGGAGTGAATGTAAAGGCGAAATAGTGAAGCCATAGCAATACATTGCAAGAGCTACTGTTGTATACCAGTTAATCCACGAATCCCACAGGAAAGTACATATTCCCATGTAAACAGTGTTAGCATTATTAGGTGTGACTTAACATACACACTGAGAAGAATGAACTGCAAGAAGCAACAGTCAGGTTTCAGTACAACATGCATTTCAGTGGCTACAACACAGCCTTAGATATGAGAGACATACCAACTTTTTGACTGACACAACAGTGTCCACAGCAAACCAGCACGGTCCCCACCTTGATAAACTGAAAGGCCTACACCTACCTAACCTAACATTTTATAGCACTGTCCTGAAATCACAGTGAGAACTGCAATTACCACACAGCAGGTTGCATGCAATTAGTAAATGCTGGCCAACAATTGGTGCAGAGGCCATCACATGCACATGTGCAGATACCTACAAAAGCAGCCTGTACTGCCACTCCACACATGCAATAATATCATTGCAGCCACTGGAGGGAGAGAGAGAGAGAGACAGAGAAAGAGAGAGACAAAAAAAAACAAGCCATCAAGCCATCAAGCCTTCAAGCCAGCCAGCAAGCCAGCCAGCAAGCCAAGCTGTCAGAAGCAAAGGTAATGTAAACTACATAATATAATAATCTACATACTGTGAACCCTCCATAAGTGTTAGCAGTCTGTATCTATATGTATATGAAGATGTGCATAGGGCAAGGGACATACTGCAACTGTTAGTGAAGGCTGGACATACATATGTAGTTGAAGGTTGCTATGTGCACATATCAATGTAGGTTGCAGTACAATGTACAATGTACAATGTACAATGTAGGTTGTACAGCAATGGATGATTAGAAGTATGTTAGTGTGTGTATGTGTATGTATATACATATATATATATATATATATATATATATATATATATATATATATAGATAGATAGTTACATAGATATATATGTACATAGATAGAGAGGTATGTATAAATAGATAGACATATATAGATAGATAGTATATGTATATACATATAGATGTAATAGACACATACATATATAGATATATATAGATACATACACATATACAGACAGATATGAATGTCTATAGATATGTATGTATATGAATATATTTATCTATATATATATATATATATATATATATATATATATATATATATATATATATATATATATAGATAGATAGATATAGAGTGAGAGAGGCACATGGGGGCAGATGTACTGCAACAGGTGGCTGGTGACGAAGGCATGGACTGAACAACAGTGTGGATACTGGAGTACCATACCGCATTCCAAAACACTTTAACCACTAACTACCACATAGTTGGTTGCCTGCCTACTACAGGAGGTGTCAGAAGGGAACATGGGAAACAAGTGTACAATCGCCTCCCCTTTGATATTCACAGTGGCACACTAGTCTTGTAATCACTGTACATGGTATGTGTCATCACAAATGGTGTGTCAGCTAGGGAAATGTAGGTCAGTGTACCCCTCTACACCTTGCATTGTCCTACACGGTATGTACCTCCCATGACAACTACAGCAAGGGAAAAGGCCACAGACATACCTAACAAAGAGTGATAATGCCCTCAAACACATTCCCTATGCAGAGTGACTGACAAAACCACAGATAGAGTGCCTTTCATATGACATACACAGAGGTTACCACTGCTGGATATACAGAGTTATGTCACACCCATATCAGTTGTCCAACCGCCATGGTAACACCTCACAACCTGTCCAGCCTAAATGACCTATGGCCCTCATCCTTGTCACTGCAATAAAGAGCACATGCTGGAGGTACAGGTTCCTATCCACAAATAAGCCATACCCTGGACTAAACCACCCAGCATTAACAAGCAAGGCTCCTTATTAGTAGATGTCAGGCATACCCCTGATGAATGTTATGGAGATAGGTAATATGCCGTATGAGTCACCTCTGTGTAACTGCTTGACAGGAGAAAGTACAATCACATTACATGTGTCCCAAGGGGCAGGGTAGCATTAGGTTATGCTGCCGTAGGCTCAGGGCCAATAGCATAGTACCTACCTATGACAATGCACACACACATGTACTCATTGCAATACCAACTATGTGAGGTGGAATGAGTGTGACACTGACTGTGTTCAAGGTCTGTAATGGTGTGATTGCTCAGCATGACTTTGTGTCTGTCATGGTAGTGTGTGTCCTTGGTGTGAGGCCAGAGAAGGATGCATCAGTTATTGGGAAACAAACATACTACATTGCCATATGTTGTGCTGTAGTTCACAGTGTATGACTGCAGTGTAGGTGGGGGTATGGCAGCAAAGACTAGGGTGGATCACCAGTGAAAATGTAAATGTGCATTGCATGCATTGCATGGGATGACAATATTCTCCATCCATTAGCTTGATACATACCCCCAGTGTGAGGTTGTGCATTATACCTCAAACAGTGTGCCGAGTGCTGGTGTGTACCAGTTTGTTGTATGGAGTGTGCAGGCACTGTCACACATTTGTTGGCTGAGCAGTGATATGTGGTAATTTACATGTGTATCCCCTGATAGACAGACATATTCTATATATGGCAGTTCAGTGATATCAGTACAGTAGAGTATTACGTGTGCCATATTACTTGCTCACGTATTTTTCTTTTCCTTTCAGGGCAATGGTGCATCAGCGCAACCCCTGTTATTCAGCTGCAGAGGATGAGAGCTACACCGGAGCCTGGTGTGGGATTTTTACACACTGTTTTCCAGGACCAGCCAGAACCAGCAGGAGAGGGCTGCACTGTGGCAAGACCTTGTCCATCGGGTAAATGACATAGGCATGCATAACCGGACATATGAGCAGGTACGCCATCACTGCAGTGATTTAATTAGAAATGTCCGTCAGCGTGAGTCTGATATCCACAGACAACAGCTTGCCACAGGTGGTGGGGTACCTATCCACCCCCCCTCACCAGAGTGGAGGAGCTCCTCCTAAGTGTTGTGGCTCCAGCCCAGGAACAACAACATCTACAGACATGTGTCATGATGGAGGCTGGAGCCACCCAGCATGTGGACATGGAGTGTGCAGGTAACATGCCATATCTGTAGTTGACTGTTCTCTGCACTGATAGTTCATGCATGTGTGAGATGTGTACTGTGTGTGTAGCTGTTATCCTGCCTATTCTTGTGCAAGATTGCTATTCTGAATATCATCACTACACCTGTGAAAGCCAACTGTTGTACTACTGTACTGTATCATACTCACAGTATCAATGGCACAGTTGTGGCCACTGACAATAACTCTCTTATTTGTGCAGGTCCCTCTGGAGTAACAGCAAGGCAGCCAATCCATGCTGGTGAGTGTGTAATAACAATACTATTAATACTAATAATAATATTAATACTTATAATACCCTCAAACAGTATTGTGTATGTGTTGGATTGCAGGTGTGTGTGCATTTGTATCTGCTTGTGTGCCCGTGTGCATGTGTGCATGTGCCCGTGTGCATGTGTGCATGTGCCCGTGTGCATCTGTGGTAACATTGTGTACACATTGTAAACTGTGTTTCCTGTCTTCCTCTCACAGGTTCTGGTGTTGCTCTGTTGCTATGCAGCAGGGAACCTAAAGCCACTGCTGGGAATAGTGATAATGATGATACATGTGTAATGGCACAGGGAGGTGTGACAGGGTCTGTTGTTGGTCAGCCAATCGACAGTACACAGCAGTCAACCACATCAATGCGCACAGTCATCCTGCCGATACATCCATTGTCACCGATGTCCATAGGTGAGGGACAGCATACAGTGGGCATTGACCAGGGTAATGTGGTATCAGTGGCACATGCATCCCCTCACAGTAGCCATGGCCAGAGTCCTGACATGGTACCACACAGGCAGATGTCCAGGGGTTCTCGTGGGAGCATCCGTGGTCGTACTGCCCCTGTCAGACGTGCCCACAGAGATCTTTCAACCTCAGCTATGCTCCAGGCTATAATGCAGGCACAGGCACATATGGAACGGTACACCAGACAGGGTCTGAGGGAGCTTAGAGCACATTGCACTGCTATGAATGACACTATGCGTGACGTTGCGGCTGCCATCCGTACTGTCGGCGAGGTCATTGACAGACATTGGGGGGACACATTAGATCTGTTCCACAACTACATGTCCATGAGCCAGGGCAATGCAGGACGGTTGAGGCATCGACGTGGACGTATGCCAGCAACATCATCAGCTGGCAGTCATCGCGGACGACAACAAACCCCCAGCCGCTCCCATAGTGCCAGCACCAGCCCCAGCAATGCTGGGTCTGTGCTGTCATCAGACCGCCCTAGAAGACCATGTGCACGTGGCTCTGGACAGTTCCAGCAGGGACTTGTGTCCAGTCATCAACCAACTGCTTCTGATGACAGTACCCAGTCTGGCTTAGTACCTGATACTGTCCGTAGAACCCCTGCCAGGCACAGGTACCGTGTCCATGGCCAGAGACAGTGATCTGTATGACCTGGCAGGTACAGTCTGTGGCTGTCCACAAACACCCGTATATGGTAGCCATGTGGTGGAACTGTGTACATGCATACACACATGCATAATGCTAACACCTAGGGCTAACACATACACACACACACTGCATCAACATTGCCCCATTGTGTACTGTTGTCCATCAATAACACACACACACATACATGTTGATTGGATGTGTCAATGGCAGACTCTGGCATACCAAGTACACACCCTGTGCATATGATGAAACTGTGCAACCTCCTGCAATCTGCAACATTGATGCAGGAACAGGATAGCATGGTGCTGATGCACAGGGTGACTACATAGCACTGTAGTAATATTATCATGTTGTTTACAGTACAGTGTAATGATATCAATGTGAGTATATCCCAGCATGCCTGGTGCATTAACAGTATGATTGTCATTGTAGTGTTGTTATACACCAGTGTTAATTCAAAAAGTGTAATGTCTGCACATGTTTGCATTATGGTGGTAAGGCTGAAAACACAAACCCACCTAAATAGGTATCACAGGGGATAAGAAACTGGAAGTAATGATACTCAATGCCAGACATCTAAACCGCAAGATGCATGCAGTCCAAACTCTACTCAGCATGGAGAATGTTGATATCTGTGCAGTAACAGAAACCTGGTTCAAGGCACCCAAGAGCACCCTAGCACTACCAGGTTACACCTCATACCATGCTTTACAGCCCTAAAACATGGAACTAACTATGAAAAGAGGGTGAGTATCAATAGATGTCAAGGATACCCACACCCCAGGTTGGTGCCACAGCATGAAGCATCACAGACTATTCACGTGCAACTAACAGTGGCTAAAACTGCCTTCCAGTTCATAGCCTGCTACAGACCACCCTCCTAAACCCAGTTAACCCACTTGGCCTACTTATGAACACATGTAAATATGAAGGTGTCTCCAAACAACATTATATTGGGCAACTTCATCTACCCACACATAGACTGGGAGCATTATGTAGCTCCAACACCCTAGGCCAAAGGTTCCTATAATTCATAAACTCAAATGCTATGGAACAACTTGTTACCACTCCCACAAGAGGGGAGAACATACTGCACCTGATCATCACCAACATGGGGGCTCTATGCTCCAGACCAGAAGTGTATCCCTCACTGGTAAGATCATACCATAGAGTAATATCACTGTATATTCACATACCAACCCCAGCCCCTGGCCAGAAACCACAGTGAAAAAGTTGTCTCAAGCAAATTCCACACACCTCAAAACCGAGACAGAGGTGGAATCCTTCAATACCCCCGGGCCTGTGGAAAATACGGCCCACACTGCTGAATCCTTTATAAATGCATTCTATGAACACCTTCTGGAATGCACAGATCATGCAATTCCAAATATAACCAAGACTTAATCCTCCAAAGACAAGTGTCCTTTCTGGTGGACCCCAGCCACATAACAGAAAACAATAGAAGGAGGAAGCTACTACATGATTGAGCAATATCCCAGAAAGGGAAGGCATCTCTGATCAGTATTTTGAAAACATTATGGGCACTCATAAAATCGTCTAAGGCCAGCTTCAAGAGAAATATTGCACAAGACACTAAGGATAATCACAAGGCTTTCTTTATTTATGTTAGGAATCTGGGTGGGAATTACCAGATATGCTCAGAAGTTGTCCTAAATGACAAGGAATACACCTAAGCCACATACATTGCCAACATCATTGCTGACAGGTTCAGCACAAACATCTCACCCCCCCACCACAAGGGCAAATATATATCCCAGCAGAGTGATGCCCCCCTGACATCTGAGATGCTCAGTCACCCTCTCCAAAGCAAAAACACAGCATCAATGGGAGCAGACAGTGTCCCAGGCTGCATCCTACATGAACTCCAAGAAGAACTAAACACAAACATAAAACTACTGTTCAATCCCAGCCTTACTACAGGATATGTACCCAAGGAATGGCGTACAGCAACAGTGATCCCTCTCCACAAAGGTGGTGCCTCAATGGATCCTGGAAACTATCACCCCATACGCCTGACTAGCTTGGTCTGCAAAGCTATGGAAAGGATCATCATAGACCTCATAAAAAAAGCTATTGTGGACCTACAGACACTGGATCCTACCCAGTTCGGCTTTGTTGAGGGCACATCCTACCTCTTAAATCTGGTTGATGTCTTTGAAACAGTCACCAAGGCCAGTGACGAGGGGAAGATGTTCAAAACAGCCTACCTGGACCATTAAGTACTGTACACATGATTAGGGACCTGGGGACCTGAGTTGATAGCAAACTCTCATTTGGCAACCACATGGTTGTAGTGATTACACAGACAGTTTATATAGGCCACCCAATCATGAAGGGATTCACAGCTAGATCACGGGAGGTCATCGTGTCTCTTCAGTCATCCCTCATCACGCCCATAATTGAGTACAATGCCCCTTTTGTAGTGTACCTTACCAGAGACCTGTCCTGCAGCAACTGGAAAGTCTACAAAAGTACCTCACCAAGGGGATCAAAGGGCTCCAACAGATGCCTGACATGTAGAACCATGTCCTACCTGGAATTAATGGACATGCTGCACCGCAGAAAATCCAATTTCCATGCAGCTATGCGCTCGTGACACTTGCACCTCATCACTTACATAAATAGGACATGCTGTAGGGACAGATTCATAACCCAGAGGCTCCCTTCACTCTGGAATAAAATCACAATCCAGGTTAGGGAGAGTCCCTTAATGACTCTCTGCAAGAGGACTGTTGCTGAGGGGATGGGAGATTGTAGGTTTACCCTGGGTTTCATTTCTGTGTCACTGTTACACAGAGGCTGAGTATACTTACCTGGAAAAAGGTCGTATAAAAATACATTTAAAATGGGTGGCGAAAGACAAACACAGTCTGGCTAGGCTTATAACTGCCCTAGGGCAGATAGCCTAGTATGAACCTATGAACCTATTACATGATGTATCCTCAACTGATACACAGATGTAGGAAACCCAGTGTCAGTGATATCCCTGCAGTACTACACTATACCAGTAGCCATTCTTACTGAGCCCCACACATCCCTGGGAAGAATACTGTTTGGCATATAGCAGTCTCATGTACATGCCAACACATTAGTGATATGTTCATCCACGACTGGAAATGTGTACAGTGGCCTACAATGCAGTCTGCGCATGACACATATGACCACCGGAAGGGTATCATACAGATAGATACCTGTTGTCCAAGCCATGCTCTATTACTGTAATGCAACTGTAACTTTGCCATCAGCATGTACTTAACATAGTATTCCAGTAGTACCATGTAGGTGGCAGCACCCATCATGTAGAACGGGTAATGGTGTGTACATATGGACAAGTGTTTTCTTGTCTATCCTGTGATATTCACATTTCCAAAGGTATTGTGCAGTCCCTTGGTGTATCGCCTAAGCAAGAAGGTGTCTTTATGCATATCAGCAACAGTTCATAGGTTCATAGGTTCATACTAGGCTATCTGCCCTAGGGCATTTATAAGCCTAGCTAGAGTGTGTTTGGCTTTCGCCACCCATTTTAAATTAATTTTGCTATGCCCTTTTTCGAGGTTAGTATACTGTGCCTCTGTCTAACAGTGACACAGAAGTGATACCCAGGGTAAACCTACACTCTCCCATCCACTCATCAAGATTCCTCTTGAAGAGAGTCAATGAGGGACTCTGCCTAACCTGGACTGGGATTTTATTCCAGAGTGAAGGGAGCCTCTGGGTTATGAATCTGTCCCTCCAGCATGTCCTATTTATTTCAGTGCTGAGGTTCAAGTCTCTCGAGCACGTAGCTCAATGGGATTTGAATTTTCTGAGGTGCAGCATGTCCATTAATTCCGGGTTGGACATGGCTTTATACGTCAGGCGCAGATCGCCTCTGAGCAGGCGGTATGCCACTGAGCAGAGCTGGAGTTTTTTTAACTGGGCAGCATATGGCATCTGTTTGAGCCCTATGATCCTCTTGGTTAGGTACTTTTGGGGTCTTTCCAGTTGCTGCAGGTGTCTGGTAAGGTACATCCTGAAAGGGGCATTGTACTCAATTATGGGCCTGATGAGGGATGAGTAAAGAGTCACGATGACCTCCCCTGATCTAGATGTGAATCCCTTCATGATTAGGTGGGCTATATAAAATGTTTTTCTAACCACTTTGGTCACGTGGTTGTCAAATGAGAGATTGCTATCAACTTGGGTCCCCAGGTCCCTAATTACTTCTTCTGTACTTAATGGATTACCATATATGTGGTAATTTGTGGGCACTTTGTTTTTGCCAAAGGGGATGACTATACACTTTTTGGCATTTAGCTTGAGGACATGGCTCTGGCACCAGTTGTCTGTTTCTATGAGGCCCCTTTGGAGGATGCTTGCGTCGGATGGAGAGTCAATCATGGCGCCCAGTTTGCAGTCATCGGCGAACTTAGTCAGCCACAGTCCTTCCGTGTTGGCCTGTACCTCCGAGAAATATATACCGAACAAGAGAGGTCCCAGGACTGAGCCTTGTGGGATGCCACTTGTAACTGGTTTGGTGTCTGACATGGTTCCAGCAATTCTAACCATGTGGGTTCTGTCCTTGAGCCAGTTTGCAACCCATCTAGCGACACAGGGGTTTATATTTAAGCTGGTGAGCTTATCTATAATGCCCGAGTGGGGTATTGTATCGAAGGCTTTTGCGAGGTCCAGGTAGGCTGTGTGGACCACCTTCCCCTCGTCAATGGCCTTGGTGACTGTTTCAAAGAAATCAACCAGTTTAAGAGGCAGGATCTGCCCTTAACAAAGCCGAACTGGGTAGGATCCAGTGTCTGTAGGTCCCCAATATCTTTATTTATGAGGTCCATGATGCTCCTTTCCATAGCTTTGCAGACCAAGCTAGTCAGGCTTATGGGGCGATAGTTTCCAGGATCAATTGAGGCACCACCTTTGTGGAGAGGGACCACTGTTGCTGTATGCCACTCTTTGGGTACATATCCTGTAGTAAGGCTGAGATTGAACAGTAGTTTTATGTTTGGGTTTAGCTCTTCTTGGAGTTCATGTAGGATGCAGCCGGGGACACCGTCTGGTCCCATTGATGCTGTGTTTTTTGCTTTGGAGAGGGCAGCTCTTACCTGAGCATCTGAGATGTCAGGAGGGCAGCACTCTGCTGGGATAAATATTTGCCCTTTTGGTGGGGAGGGGGGGGAGTTTGCACTGAACCTGTCAGCTAGGATGTTGGCAATGTCTGTAGGTCCGGTGTATTTTTTGTCATTTTGGACTAATTCTGAGCACATCTGGGAATTCCCACCCAGGTTCCTAACATAACTGAAGAAAGCCTTATGATTATCCTTCGTGTCCTGTGCAATTTTTCTCTCAAAGCTGGTCTTAGACGATTTTATGAGTGCCCGTAGTTTTTTGCTAATTTTAATCAGAGATGCCTTCCCTTTTTGGGATTTTGCTCTATCATGTAGTAGCTTCCTCCTTCTATTGTATAGTTTGTTTATGGCTGGGGTCCACCAGACAGGACGTCTGCCTTTGGAGGATTGGGTCTTGGTTTTATTTGGGATTGCATGATCCATGCATCCCTGAAGGTGTTCATAGAATGCGTTTATAAAGGATTCTGCGGTCTGGGCCGTATTTTTCACAGGCCTGGGGGCTTTGAAGGATTCCACCTCGGTTTTGAGGAGTGTGAAATTTGCTTTAGAGAAGTTTTTCACTGTGGTTTTCAGGGCAGGGGGTGGAGTCGGGATGTGAATATCCAGTGAGATTAGTTTATGGTCTGATCTTACCAGTGAGGGATACACTTCTGGTCTGGAGCATAGAGTCCCCATGTTGGTGATGATCAGGTCCAGTATGTTTTCCCCTCTTGTGGGAGTGGTAACAAGTTGTTCCATAGCATTTGAGTTTATAAATTCTAGGAACCTTTGGGCTAGGGTGTTGGAGCTAGATTAATGCCCCCAGTCTATGTTTGGGTAGTTGAAGTAGCCCAATATATTGGTGTTTGGAGAGACCTTCATATTTTCCAGTGTTCTCAGGAAGGCCAAGTGGGGTTCCTGGGTTTGGGAGGGTGGTCTGTAGCAGGCTAAAAACTGGAAGGCAGTTTTACCCACTGTTAGTTGCACATGGATAGTCTCTGATGCTTCGTGCTGTGCCACCAACCTGGAGGTGTGGGTATCTTTGACGAATATTGATACTCCCCCTCCTTTTGTGGTATGGTCCAAGTTTTGGGGCCGAAAAGCATGGTATGAGGTATAACGTGGTAGTGCTGGGGTACTCTCGGGAGCCTTTAACCAGTTTTCTGTTACTGCACAGATATCAATGTTCTCCATGCTAAGGAGAGTTTCGAGTGCATGCATCTTGAGGTTTAGACTTCTGGCATTGAGTAGCATTACGCTTAGTTTCTTTTCCCTTGTGATACCTATGGAGGTGGGTTTGTCTTTTGAGCCTTGCCGAAAAAAGGCACTATGGGGGTAGCAAGAGCTTTTGCCAATATCTGAAAGCCCAGGGGTGACAGGTGCAAGCTGTCCCTAGCGAAGCATCGTGGCTTGTCTAGCATGTCATCCCAGGCTGACAGGCATTGGATCCCCTTTGAATGACACCAATACTTAAGCCAATTGTTGAAATTGATCATCTTGTCTTCATATTGTGGCATCATTCTTGGTGAGGGTAAGATGCTACTCAAGGTCAGGGTCATACCGGCCTGGGCTACATGCTCAGAGAGCTCCTTTATGTCTCTTTTCATGTAGTCCAGGGAGGTACGTCTCAGGTCATTCACACCAGCATGGACAATGACTGAGTCATATTTGTACTTGCCTTGGAGTGACCTGAGTGCTTGTGTTATGTGGCGGATCCTAGCGCCCGACAGGCAGCTCACTGTGACCTTCTCCTTGTTCAGCCTGGTGAGCGGGACGTCAGTGTGCCTGACGATAGAGTCACCTATTACAAGTCTATCAGGTATGTTGTTTAGCCTTAAGGGCTGTGACTGTTCGGCACACTGGCTTTGTGAGCTATGTGTTGCACGTGTTTTGTTTTGGGGTAGCGGTTGCTTGGGTGTCTGCTTTGGAGGTCTCTGCTGCTTAGGCAGATTTTTATTTAAAGCCTCCGAGTATGTTTTTGTGTGTTTATGTATTTGGTTTGCTGTCGTGGTAGGTCTATGTGAGACTGGAATTATAGTGAGTGTGGTTTCCTTCTCCTCCTGACTGGTTTTGCCAGTACTGAGTTGAGAGAGCTTAGCCTCCAGTATGGCTATATGGTTGCATCTCTCACATGTGTTCGAATATGTTGGGAGGAGGAGAGGGTTTTCTGTGTACATGAGGCTGTTGTAACATTGCCTCAAGATTCCCAGATTCACCAGCTGCACCGGAGAGGAGATTGACAACTGACCTTTGGACATGCTAGACTAGTATTGGGAATTCCTTTATAATTGAAAAAAAAGGGCCAATGGGGAACGAGGTACTCATGGGGAGTTTGTGAGGGTGTAGTGCTTTTAATATTTTAGTGCTGACTTATATAATTGCTTTAGTGAGCAAGTGCCAGGTAACTTAAATGCAATGTGTTTCAGGTAACTTAAATGCAAAAATGACAAACAGTAACTTTCTTTCAAGTGAAACAAGGAAATAAGTACAGTAAGCAATGCAGATATTACTAAGGATCCACAGAAGCACTGAAAAGCCGCATTTTAGGTGGAATTAGCGTTTCAGGGAAATAACAAGCAAACAAACAAGCAGCATACAAATAAAGCTAGATTCAGCAGGCCTGGATCTAGTCTATGCTACAGCAAACAAGTTGTACCAATTTCAGTAAGAAACAGTTCAAATATGCAGGCACTATAAGCCTTTAACCAGAAATTCCCAGCTCAGAAGGGCAGTGTCCAGCCTCTCCTTCCACAAGAGTGCAGACCACGAACCTTCTTAATGTAAAATAACTGGCCTGAAGCCCAAGTGCTTAAACTAGAACTAATACACTTTTAGAATAACAGACACTGAGCCCTCAATCAGCAGTTCACAACTTAGAAGGACGTAAGCTACCTGTCCTGCCACCACAGTGCAGGCCACAAACCTTCCTAATGTAAAACAACTGGTCTGAAGCCCAAGTGGTTAATCCAAAAGACTTGAACCAGAATTAATACACTTTTAGAATAACAGACACTGAGCCCTCAATCAGCAGTTCCCAACCTAGAAGGATGTAAGCTACCTGTTCTGCCACTACAGTGCAGACCACAAACCCTCTCAGTGCAAAACAACTGGTCCGAAGCCCAAGTGTTTAAACCAAAAGGCTTAGAATGAGTTACACCAAGCAGTAATAAATACAATTGAGTACTTTTAAGATGATGCAAAAGTAAAATAAAGTAGGTATTAACACAAGTACAATAAAAGCAGATGAATTTTTTTTTTTTTTTTTCTGAACAAGTGCTGAGATCAAAGAAACAGATTTGAGTGCTGAAACTAGAAAACTGGCTAGTTATAAGAAAAAAAACTAAGCTAGAAGGCTTCCCTCCAACACAGAAGGGCTTGGGGGCTCAGAAGCCTACAAATAGTCTATACCACTTAACAGGAAAGGCAGGAAACAAGCTTACATTTTTTTTCTGTTTCCCAGATGCTCTCTTTGTACACAGTAGGAGTGCCTGAAATCAGAATATGATCTCACTGCACTCAGTTGAGTGAGCAAATGAGATGGGCCCAGAAGGAGTATCCAAACACAAATTTACAAGAGGGGCGGGCAGTTTCAAGGCCACTAAGATTAACACCAAAACAAAAACAGGGAGGATGGGTGGGACTAACTGAAGATTCTTTTGCAAATAGTATCAGACTAGACCCTGATATTAAAGGTACGCAGATAGTTATTAACTTAAATCTAAAACTACAGTTGTTTGCAGACAACATACTTTTAACTTTATCTGATTCAAATCATTCTTTACAAACACTATTTAATTCAATGTCTATGTATCAAAACATTTCTTGGCTACAGAATGAAAACAAAACAAAGATTTTACTTTAAAATTGTAAAAGAAACTACATAAGCAAAAAAATTCAATAAATATATTATAATGGATGGCAGACTTCAGTATTTGGGAAATCACTTGTCAGATGAGCTACAGGAATCAATCTTATTTAACGATAAGTCGATATTAAATAAAATTGAATTAATGATGTCAAACTGGAATAAATCTCTATATACAATGTAAGATAGATTATTCCTGAGCAAATTAATAGTTTTTCCTAAGATACTATACCTCATACAAGGTTTTTCTCTCCCCCCTCCCAAAGGTAATATACAAAAATTCAACAAAATGATTTTATTGTACCCAAACAATCCCGAATTGCACTAAACAATCATTTAATGGACTGGGAGGATGGAGGTATAAATCTACCAGATAAAACAATGTACATATTGGGCCAGATTTACAAAAGCTTGCACAGAGTTGTAGAGTAGAGTATGACGTCAGACAGCCAATATGTCTGCTGAGCGATCCAGCAAGAGCCAGCAGGGGCATGCATGAGCGCTTCTAAAGCTAGTCTTGCACGGACAGTATCATGGTATGCAAATTACCTCATTTATTGCTGAATGCTATGCAAATTAGGTAAATTTGCAATCCAGGAAACACTAACCTGTCCATGGAAGTGTAGTGGTATCTGCAGAAATGTACTCTGTTGGTAACAGAGTACTGTTCTCCAAATAGCAAAACGGGGCTATGACAGCTCCAAATAAAGGATGCATCCAGTTGAGGAAGCATGCCAATGGCCAAATATAAGGCCATTGGCATTTTTAAATGTTTAAAATTATTAAAATCTAATTTTTTTCCCTGATCTCTGATGTTTAAGCATAACGCAGTGCCGCTCAAATGTGTGGCACTTAAAAAAACAAGAAAATAATTAGAAAATAGCCAAAAATAGGCATTTTCACTAAAAAGCTTATCCTGCCATGCAGGTGAATGGCAGGCTGAAGACAACATGGCCACTGAGTACTGGTTGCTAAGAGGGGGAAGCTCAATGTGAGAGATGTAACTAAGCATTAGTAGGCAATCCTAAGCAAATGAGGATAAGGATAGTAAATCCCAATTTTCCCCAGAATGTGAGCCATGTCCCAAGAGTGTAAGTGTAGGAGTAGGTGAGTAGTAGAGTAGAAGATAAGTGACATCATGAGGGGGTGTGTCAGAAAGGCTGTATGCTTATTGGAGCACAGTGTCTTGTGTTTGCCCTGAGTTGCTCAGGATTGCAAGAGGCATGTCTACAGTTGTCCTTTCTGAAAACCAGAAACCAAAGTTGTACGCCATGAATATATCTGAAATTTCTTGCAAATGTGTACACAGCGTGTGCGTGCATTTGCACACGTGTGCACTCATTTGCGCGGCGCTGCCCTGGGCAGAAACAGAAAGGGAAAAAGAAGGAAAAGAAGTAATAGGAAGTTAACCAAGGAGAACTAACACAGCTGCCAGGTGAAATATATCAGAATCAGCCAATTACACAGGCAGCAGACTAGCCCAGACCAGCCCAGCGCTTTAAACTCTGCAAACAGCAGTCTCCCCTGTTTTTTCCCAAGAACTCTGCAACACTGCAGTATATAAAGAGTGAAAACTTAAAAAGCTTAAGTCAGACAAAATGTTAGGGGCTGCTCTTGCTATCATAAACCAACATGTGCAAAGTGCTGAGGGTGATAATATTGTGAATGTTGCTGAGCAACCCACAATGAGGAGATGGAGAAGAATGTACAGACCCAGGGTACCCTACCAGGGGCTACATGAGCTGGAGATAGTGGAGCGCTATAGAGTGGACAGAGGCCTTCTGCAGCAAATTGTTGACCTGTGCCGGCCACACCTCACACACAGAACCAGCAAAGGGGAAACCATCCCAGTGGATACCAAGGTATGTGTTGGCCTAAGAATACTAGATACAGGTACCTTCCAGAGACCAACTGGTGATATGATGGGGATTTCACAGGCATCAGCATCCAGGGTACTGCACCAGTTCCTGGATGCCATGTCAGTACATGTCGGTGAGCACGTATATTTCCCCAATTCCCGTGAGGCATAGGCCAGCAATATGTGTCTTTTCCACCAAATAGCAGAATACCCTGAGGCAGTGGGTGCAATAGACTGCATGCACATACACATCAAAGCACCACCTGGTGAGCGGGATAGGGTCTTCATCAAGCGCAAGGGCTTCCCCTCCATCAACTGCCAGGTCATGTGCGATGTCCAGGGCATAATAATGAATGTGTGTGCTGGCTGACCTGGAAGCTATCACGCTTCCCACATCTGGCATCTGACACAGCTGTACCAGAGATTTGCCAATGGGGACATCCCTGATGGTCACCTAGTGGGGGATGTTGGATACACACTGGAGCCATGGCTCATGACACCCATCAGAAATGCACACACACCCGAACAAGAACTCTATAATGAGGCACACGCACAAACAAGAAACATTATTGAGCGTGTGTTTGGGATGCTCAAGTCACGGTTCCAGTGCCTGGACACATCTGGTGGAGCCTTGCAGTACTGACCAACTACATGTACCCAAATTGTCATGGTATGTGCCATGCTACACAATATGATCCTGCGAAAACCACTGCAGCAGGAACAGCATGGGGCAGGGCCAAACAGCCCCCCCCCCATTGCCAGGGCCTGCACAGGCACAGCATGACTCAGAGGAGGAACAACCTGAGCCTGCCCTGGTAGGCAGAAGGAGGCGTGCCCAGTATGCCCTGGCCTTGGCAAAGAGGCAACGCATAGCACATACACTGACTCAGTAGGAACCCTGGAAATGTTACCTCTCTCTGACTCGCACGTACAGTAAAAGGGATGCCTAACTTGACACTACCTATTTTCAAACATGTATAGGGAGTGTACTATGTGCATCCAACATAGGCAGCCCTGCAGCACCACCTGAGGCATGAGTGCCCTATTTTAAGCAATATAAAGCACTGCTAAGCATATTTTACCAGTACTGAGCATATTTAAATTCAATTGCGCGTAGCTGTGCACCAACATTGAGCAATGTTGGGCAATGTCGGGCAAA
This sequence comes from Protopterus annectens, assembly GCF_019279795.1. Classification (NCBI taxonomy): domain Eukaryota; kingdom Metazoa; phylum Chordata; order Ceratodontiformes; family Protopteridae; genus Protopterus; species Protopterus annectens. The sequence continues at coordinate 189,651,635 of NC_056735.1, read as the reverse complement.
GTCGGACAAAGTTGGGAAAAGTTGAGCAAAGTCGGGTAAACACGCTCACACCTGCTTTACTGTTCCTTAAGCAGTCTGGTCTGCCCAGCAGGAAAATAAAAAGCAGTGACAGGGCTCGAACTCAGGATACTGTGCACTATAGTCACAGTACTGAACCACTAAGCCATGACAGTATTTCACTGGCACAGACACAAGTTAACTCACTCACATATACCGGTTGGGGGGGGGGGTCACATACCTAACAATCACAGCCAGCAGGACAAATGTAGACAAACACAAACACAAACAAATGCTGTATCATGCCCTCTGAAGAGGCATATGAGTAACCACCCCCCAGGCCTATGCAGACAGATAGCAGGCCAGGCAGTGTGATGTGGGTTGGGTAGGCTATGAAGTCACAAACTAATATGCATGTAATTAGAAGCTAAGGTCTGTATTACAGTGGTATGCCTCAAGCCAATACAATAGGCAGCAGTACAGACTGAAATGGAGTACCTGACATAGCAGTGCAGGCCTAGCAAATGTGTATAAGTGTCAGGTGAACCCTTCATCCTATGTACACCGACAGTAACAATCAGGTGTGCCCCTCCAAGGTAGAAATGTACAAATAATAGCTGTCCCCACTGTATTTAGAATGACTCATGGAAGCCCTGCAGGCACACTGTGCTTCCTGTCGATGTACAACACAAAGGTGAGCCCTGAAGTAAAAAACAACTTGATTTTCACACACATATAGTATATATGCTCATATTGGGCATGCTCACACACTTGGGCCATGTCTGAGTACAGCAGTGGGCCACACATATCTGGCAGTTGCAGTTCTTACTCCAGACACTTGTCACTATTCACCAATCCTGCCTTTTGCACACACTGATATCAAAACAGACCCATATAATATGTTGGACACCTGTCATAATCAAACTATGTACTCCAAGTGCTTAAGTTGTTCAAAGAAAGTGAAAAACCAAAGAAGATCAATAATTCTCCGATCAGTATTATCAAGAAACAATGAGCACTCCTAACATTATCCAAGCCATGGTCAAAGAGTCCATAGAGAACCATGAAGCTTTCTTTCGCTATGTCATAAATATCAATGTAAACTCATATATGTTCTGAGTCAGTGTAAACTGTAAATGAATACATGTACATGACTGGCATTGCCAACATCTTGTCAGACAGGTTCATACATATTTAACCACTTCTCACTGACAAAAGAGTCCATTATCATACCTGGAGATTGTGAAAACCCAGAAATCACATATACAATGGTTAAACAGCTCTTTCCAAACCTAAAAACATGGTGTGTATTGGATAACATGGTTTCCCTGGCTGTGTCATATGTGAACTCCAAAACAAACAGACCCTGCACCTGAACAGTCTGTTGAGACTCACCATCAGTACAGGATATGAAACTGTTGAATGGGTTACAGCGACATTTGGCACATTCCACGAGTGTTGGTGCACAACAGACCATGGGAACTATTGTCTTATAAGCCTAATAAGCCTGATGTGCAAGGCCATGGAGTCCATCATTATGGAACTCATAAATAGAGCTATTGAGAGCCTACAAACACCCAACCCTACCCATTTTAGTTTGGTCAGGGGCAGATCATGGTTCCTAAACCTGCTAGAAAGTTTTCAAGGCAGTCACCCAACAAGACATGCATCAATGAAATGAGCTACACACAGCCTACATAGACCTTGAAAACCCCTTTTCCAACATCCCACACACATGTCGTATCCACAAAATCAACAACCTGTGCATAAACACGTATGTCATCTGATGGATTACCAACTGGGGCACAGATAGATCTCACAAGGTAAGAATCGTAGTCTCCTGTTCAAGCTGGTAACAACTGCTGTCCCCCATGGCTCAGTCCTGGGACCCCTCCTGTCTGGCGTATACTTTTCAGAAATACAGTCAAACACGAGGGCTATGTTTAGCAAGGTTTGTGGATGACTGCAAAAAGGTTGCCATAATCGATGTCTGGGACAACAGAGACATCCTTAAAAAGGGTCTCAGTCAGACAGATGTGGTGTCAAACTTATGGGCTCGAGCTACAGTCATACAAATACCACATAGGTGCCAACACCCTAAATATGGAGGTAATAATAAATGATCTATGGACACATGTGGATAGTCATTACTACTTCCAGAAACACATTCACAAAGTGGTTAGAAAATCATGCTATATGTTCCCACAAACTGTGAAGGTCTTTGCATGTAGGTCAAAGGAGGTTCCCTCTACTCATCAGTTATCAGACCCATCATAGAGTACCACAACACACTTGCGAAGAATCTGACTAGTCCCATTCAGCAGCTGGAAAGGCCACTGATGTACCTCAACAAGAGCATTACTGGCCTCGAACAGTTGCCCCATGCAACAAGACTGAATTTAACTCAATCTGTACTCTGTTGCATACTGTCTACTCAGGTGATCACTGCCCAACAGACGGGTCCATGTCCAATGCAGAACAGATGTACATGTGCCATCTGAAGTAACCCCAAGCTCACTGTACTACATGCTCTAGGGATATCATCACAACAATAAATAGAACATGTTGGAGGGATACATTAATAACTCACAGACTTCCCTTTCTTTGGAACAGGCTTCCTCCCAACCTACATTAAGCTGAGTCCCTCACTGACACTCTTCCAGAGGAGCCTTGATGAGTGTATGTGAAACTGAACTGTCACACCATGGATCACTTCATCAGCTCTACTACACAGAGGCCTAGGGAACTAACTCCATGGGTGGTGATAGTTGCACACTCTGGCCATACTAATATATGCCTTCAGGCAGATAGCCTATTACCTACCTATGTACACACACACATATATATATATATATATATATATATATATATATATATATATATATATATGTAGGGGGAACACAGTATAATAAGCCAAAGATGGATGGGCAGAGATGTGTGTAAGAGGGTGACCATGACAGGGAGCCATCCAGGACTGTCCCATCCAGCACACATCCCAATGGCACAAAATACATGAGGTGCACATCTCACCCAGTGTACATAACAGCCACCAGTATCTGTAAGCATTACAGTGTATGTGGTCCATGTGCCTGCTGTCCAACATGACGGTACAATGAAGTACACATCTACTATCTGTAGACATGTACCTGTCACATAGTCTACTGCATACCTATGAACCTATCTTCAATAAGGCATATGTTAGCCTAGGCAAGTTGTGCAGCTTTCACCACCCCATTGGGTAGTCTCCCAAGCCCTCATTCTAATAGTTAGTACCCTAAGCACCTTTATAGTGAGGCTGCTGGTGTGATGGCTGGCGTGAATTGTCTGTTTCCCATCCACTCATCAAGGTTCCTATTGAAGAGTTTCAGCGAGGGGCTCTGTCTGATGTACATTGGGACTCTGTTCCACAGTAAGGCAAGTGTCTGGGATGGTACTCTATCCCACCAGCATGTTGTATTCATTTTTATGATGAGGTTCGTATCCCTGGAGTGTGTAGGGTGACTCAATTTTGTTATCTGTAGATGGAGCATGCTCAGCAGTTATGTGTTGGACATGGCTCTGTATGTTAGGCAGAGTGTGCCTCTGAGTAGGCAGTATGCAACGAAGAGCAGATTTAGTTTTATCAGTTGTGTTGCATAACACAACTGTTTGAGACCTGTAATCCTCTTGGTGAGGTACCTCTGTGGTCTCTACAACTGCTGGATATGAGTAGTCGAGTACATCCAAAATGGTGCATTGTACTCAATGATGGCTCTGATGACTTAAGAGTAGAGGGCCACCACTACCTCTTCGGATCCTGATGCAAACCCTTTGTTGATTAGGTGGACCACATAGGATTTCCCAATCACTTTGGCAACATGGTTGTCAAAGGAAAGATGACTATCTACTTGTGTCCCCAGATTCCTTATTACCGTGTCAGTTTTAAGGGGGTAACACCTATGTGGTAGTTTGTGTGTACTTTGTTTTCACCAAAGGGGATCACTATGCATTCCTCCACATTGAGCTTGAGGCCATGATTCTGACACCACACATCTGGCTCATAGAGTTCCTTCTGGAGAATATTTGTGTCATCCGAGGAATCTGTTATGGCAAAAACTTTACAGTTCCCAGCAAACTTAGTCAACCACAGCCCTCCTGTGTTGGCATGTACATTTGAGAAGTCTATACCAAACAGGAGGGACCCCAGGACTGAACCCTGAGGGCCACCAGTTGTTACCAGTGTAGAGTCTGACATGTAGCCAGCAACTCTTAATTTGTGGACTCTATCTGTGAGCCAGTTTGCAATCCATCTTGTGATGTATGGATTTATGCCCAGGTTGGTGAGTTCATCTATGGGAATGGTGTCAAAGGCTGTAGTGAGGTAAAGGTAGGCAGTGTTGAGCTCATTTCAATCATCTGTAGCCTGGGTAATGGTCTCAAAGAAATCCACCCAGTTCAGGAGGCATGATCTGCATATGATGACGCCAAACTGGGTGTTCTCAACTGTGTGAAGGTTCACAATCTCTTTATTGTTGACTTCCATTATGATTGGCTCCATTGCCTTAAAGATCAGACTCGTCAGGATCATAGAGCATGAATGGCAATAGGTTTTTGTGGCCCCACCCCTGTGGAGTGTGAAGAATGTTGTTGTGCACCATTCTATGGGTATATATCCTGTACAGAGCAGGTAGAGAGAGGTGTAGGTATCCTTGATGAACATGGATACATCCCCACCCTATGGGCTATGATCCAGGTCCTGATGCTGGAAGGTATGGAATGAGTAGTATCCTGGTAGTGCCAGTGTGCTCTCTGGAGCCTTGAACTAGGTTTCTGTTACTGCACAGATATCAATATTCTCCATACTGAGATGTGCCTCGAGTGTGTGCATCTGGAGGCTGAGACTTCTGGCAACGAGTAGCATTTTGTTAACTTTGTGGTTATTTGTGTTGGTTATGGGGTTTGGTTTGTCCTGAGTGACTGATGTTCCACAGCTGAAGTCAATGCCTCATTGGTCCCATCTGACCATAAGCTAATTACCCTACATATCCACATTCTAGACCCAGCCCCCATTAAGGAAACCATGTTAAAAAATGTCTCCAAAGCAAACTTCATGCTTCTTAAGACAGAAGTGCGGAGCTTCAGGACACCCATGCAGATGGGCAATACTGTTATGACTACTGAATCCTTCACAATTGCACTTTATAAGCACTTACATGAGTGCATGCATCGTTCTATCCCAAACAGAACCAAGATACTTTCTTCCAAGAAAAGGAAGCCAATCTGGTGGTCCCCTGCCATAAACAAACTGCACAACAGAAGGAAGAAACTGTTGCAAAAGAGGGTAAAAATCCCATGAGTGGAGGAGCTCCCTGGTCAGCCTCAGGAAGAAGCTGTGATCACTGATAAAATCCTCCAAAGCTAGTTACAAAAACAAAGTCAACACTGATTTTAAAGACAACCACAAAGCATTCTATAGCTATGTCAAGAATCTCAATGGCAACACTCAGATCTGATCTGAGTTACACCACAATGGAACTAAATATACAGACCCAACTGATATTGCCAACAGCCTGGCAGACAGAATCAGTGCTAACTTTACCCCCCTCTTACCCATGAAAGAGCACATCTCTATACTGGAAGAATGCAAAGTTGCTGTCATCATGGCTGCACAGGTAAAAAACACTCTCCAAAGCCAGGAGCACAGCATCCATGGGACAAAATTACATCCCAAGCTACATTCTACAGGAACTACAGAATGAACTGGCACCAAACCTATGTACCATGTTCAATCATAGCCTCACCTCAGGCTTTTTGCCTGCTGAATGGCACACAGCAATAGTTATCCCACTACACAAGGGGGAAGCCACCATGGACCCCAGGAACTAGCGCCCCATTAGCCTGATGAGCCTGGTCTGCAAGGCCATGGAACGTATCATCATGGAACTTACAAACAAAGACATTGGTAATCTCCAAACTCTTGACCACAGCCACTTTGGATTTGTAAAAGGCAGATCATGTCTCCTAAACCTGATAGACGTCTTTGAAGCAGTCACCAAAACTGTAGACAAGGGTAAGGTGGTTCACACAGCCTATGTAGATCTTGCCACGGCTTTCAATACCATCCCCCACTCTGGAATTATGGATAAACCCACTAAACTCGGTATAAATCCCTATGTCACAAGATGGGTTGCCAACTGGCTCACTGACACAACCCACACTGTGAAAGTAGCAGACTCCAAGTCCGACTTTGAACCAGTGACAAGTGGAGTACCACAGGGTTCAGTCCTGGGTCCTGTCCTGTTTGGTATCTACTTCCCTGAAGTACAGGTTAACATGGAAGGTCTCTCGCTAATGAAGTTCCCAGATGACTGCAAACTAGGAGCCATAATCGAGACTACTAATGATCTGGACATCCTACAAAAGGGCCTCACTGAGACAGATGCCTGGTGTCAAAGCCATGGGCTCAAGCTCAATGCCAAAAAGTGCATTGTCATCCTCTTTGGTAAAAACACTGTACCCATGAACTACAACATAGGTGGTAGTATACTTAACACCGAAAGTGTGATAAGAGACCTTGGGACACAGGTGGACAGTAGACTCTCCTTTGATAATCACATCGCCACAGTAGTCAGGCAATCCTTCTATGTGGCACACCTCATCACAAAAGGTGTCTCATGCAGAATAAAAGAGGTCACTGTTCCCCTATTCATCACTCATTAGATCCATTATAGAGTACAATGCCCCTTTTGCTATGTACCTTACAAGACATCTACAACAACTGGAAACCCTTCAGAAATACCTCACAAAGAGGATTAGTGGCCTCAAATACATGCCATACATAGACTGTCTCAAAACACTACAGCTTTACTCTGTCGCATATCGCCTACTCAGAGATGATCTCTGCCTAACATACAAAGCTATGTGAAACACAAAGCTGTTGGACATGCTCCACTTAAAGAAATCCCAATCCCTCCGAGCGTCGGCCCCAAAACCCAGACTGAAATACAAAAGGAGGGGGTGTATCCATTTTCATAAAGGATACCCACACCTCCAGGTTAGTGGCACAGCAAGAGGCTTTGGAGACCATGCAAGTGCAACTAACATTGGGCAAAGCTACTTATCAGATCATAGCCTGCTACAGATCACATACCTTGTCTCAGGATCCTCACTCAGTATTCCTGAGAACACTGTGAAATATAAAGGTCCTACCAAACACCATGATATGAGGAGATTTCAACTACCCAAACATTGACTGGGAGAATTACTCGAGTACAAAGTCTTTTGCCCAATACTTCCTTGAGTTTATAAACTCAAATAGCCTGGAACAGCTGGTCACCACGCCCATTAGAGGTGACAACATACTGGACCTGATCTTCATCAACATGGGGGATCAGTGTTCCACACCAGAGGTAAACTCCTCGCTGGTAATATCAGATCATGAAGTAATCACACTGGACATCCACATCCCGACCCCCCCCCAGTCAACAAAACCACTGTGAAAAACTTTTTAAAAGCAAACTTCACACTTCTCAAGACCGAAGTGGAAAGTTTCAAAGCCCCCTTGCTACAGGATAATGTTATCCAATCTGCAGAATCCTTTACAAGTGCATTCTATGAGCATCTACAGGAATGAATGGATTGAGCCATCCCAATTAAAACCAAGACTCACTCATCCAAAAAGAAGAAACCAATCTGGTGGTCCTTGCCCATAAATAAGCTATACAACAGAAGAAGGAAACTAACACGATAGAGCAAAATTCCAAAAAGGAAAGGCATCACTGATCATTATTAGCAAGAAACTATAATCGCTCATAAAATAATCCAAGTCCAGTTTCTAAAGAAAAATTGCCATGGAATCTAAAGATAACCACAAAGCCTTCTTTAGCTATACCAAACATTTAGGTGGCAACTCTCAGATATGCTTTCAGCTACTGCAAAATGGCAAAAAATACACTGAACCAACTGACATTGCCAACATCCTGGTGGACAAGGTCAGTGCAAACTTCAAACCCCCTCACCCCCAAAAGGGCCTGTGTCCATTCCAGAAGAATGTAGAGCCCCAGACTTCATGGACATGCAGGTAAAAATGGCCCTCTCCAAAGCTAAGAACACAGCATCAATGGGACTGGATGGTGTCCCAGGCTGTGTCTTACACGAGCACCAAAAAAAACTAAACCCTCACCTACATTCACTGTTCAGACTCAACCTTATCACAGGCTATGTACCCAAAGAATGGTGTACAGCAAAGTCATCCCGCTCCACAAAGGTGGTGCCACAAGAGAACCTGGGAACTATCACCCTATAAGCCTGACCAGCCTGGTCTGCAAAGCTATGGAGCAAATTATCATGGAACTCATAAACAGGGACATTGGGAACCTCCAGATACTGGACCCTACCCAATTTGGCTTTGTTAAAGGCAGATCCTGCCTCCTAAACCTATTTGAATTCTTTGAAACAGTTACCAAGGCCATAGATGAAGGGAAGGTAGTTCAAACAGCCTACCTAGACCTCACTAAGGCATTTGACACCATTCCCCACTCTGGGATCATAGACAAGCTTACCAGCTTGAACATTAACCCCTATGTCACGAGATGGGTGGCCAATTGGATCATGTATAGAACACACATGGTCAGAGTTGCAGGTGCCATGTCCGACTCTAAACCAGTCACAAGTAGCATCCCACAGGTCTCGGCCCTGGGACCCCTCCTGTTCAGTATATACTTCTCTGAGGTACAGGCAAGCATGGGAGGACTATGGCTGACCAAGTTCCCAGATGACTGTAAACTAGGGGCCATAATTGACTCTATGGCTGACACAGACATCCTCCAGAAGGGTCTTACAGAGACAGATACCTGGTGTCAAAACCATGGCCTCAAGCTGAATGCCAAAAATGCATAGTCATCCCATTTGGAAAAAACAAAGTGCCCACAAATTACCACAAAGGTGGTAATCCACTAGGTACGGAAAATCTAATTAGGGACCTGGGGACCCAGGTAGATAGTAACCTCTCCTTTGATAATCACATTGGCAAAGTGGTTAGATATTCCTTCTATGTAGCCCACCTAATCATGAAAGGGTTCAACTCTAGATCAAGAGAGGTCATTGTGCCCATCTACTCATCACTCATTAGGCCCATAATAGAGTACAATGTCCCATTTGGTATGTACCTTAACTGGCACATGCAACAGCTGGTAAGACCACAGAAGTACTTCACCAAGATGATCATGGGCCTCAAAGAGATGCCATATACAGCTCGACTAAAGAAACTCCAGCTCTACTCGGTTGCTTACTGCCTGCTCAGAGGTGATCTATGCCTGACGTATAAGGCCATGTCCAACCCAGAATAAATGGACATGCTCCACCTCAAGAAAAACAAATCTCTTAGAGCCACATGCTCCAGTGAATTAAACCTCAGCAAAGCAATAAACAGGATGTGCTGGAGGGATAGATTCCTGTCCCAGAGACTTCCCTCACTCTGGAATAGAATCCCAGTTGATGTTAGGCAGAGCCCCTTGTAGACTCTCTTCAAGAGGAATCATGATGAGTGGATGGGAAATTGTAAATTTACCACTGGGATCACTTCAGTGGCCCTGCTAGACAGAGGCCCAGGAAACTAATTTAAAGGGGAGGTGAAAGCCAACACATTCTGGCTAGGCTTATAAATGCCCTTGGGCAGATAGCCTAGTACCTACCTATGAACCTATGAACCTACACACTCTAGGGACCTAAACCTTGTCACCACAATAAATAGAACATGCTGGAGGGATAGATTCCTGTCCCACAGACTTCACATACTCCAGAATAAGCTACCTATCTATATCAAACAAAGCTCCTCATTAGCAATCTTCAAGGAAAATCTTGATTATTGGATGGGAAATAGGAAATTCACCCTGGGGATCACTTCTGTGTCTCTGCACGACAGTGGCACAGGAAAATAAATTTCTTGGGTGGCAAAAGCCAGGGTAACTTTTTGGCTGGCCTTTTATAGGCCCCAGGGCCGATAGACTAGTATCTACCTATGAACCTATGAACCTTTGAGCTTTGCCTAAAAAAGGTAATATGGGGACAGCACGAGCCTTGGCCAGTATTCAGAAGCATAGGGGTGACAGGTGCAAACCATCTGCAGTGAAGCAACAAGGCTTGTCTATCGTGTCGTCACAGGCAGACAGAGACTGGATCCCCTTTGAATGACAGCAGAAGCTCAGTCATTTGTTGACGTTTATCATCTTTCTGTTATATTGCAGTATCATGTAGGTGAAGGTAAGATGCTAACCAAGGTTTGACCCTGTGTGTGCCAGCATGTGGTGCATCAACCCATATATGATATGGTCACAGCCTATGCATACAATACACTCACAATACACCTAGTATGATAAGCCTGCTGAGGTTAGCAAATGTGAAAAAAACCTTTGTGCAAACTGTCAGCAAGTAATGTCTGTATTGCACCCTGTAACTCCATATTGCTTGCTGAAGTGTAAAGATGTACTTAATTTGGATTAAGAACATCGCACTTGTCAACTGTGTGTGTGTGCGTGTGTGTGTCTCCCTGGGGAGGAGCAACCTTTTTGGAGACTACTCAAACACCTTACAAGTGGTATACTCATCTTTGTCAAGTCCGATGATATCACCATCCTACAAATATACCTGTGGAAAAATGAAATTCTTGTAATGTATATAGCACGTCATGTAAATGCATACTGCTGTAGTATTGTAATGGATTTAAGTAGGGGTTTGAATCCTGCACTTGCCAACTGTGTGCATTTCCCTGGGGGGAAGCAATCTTTTTGGAGACTACTCAAACACCTTAAAAGTGGTATACTCATCTTTGTCAAGTTCGATGATGTCACCATCCTACAAATTTACCTGTGGAAAAATGAAAGCCAGTGATGTGCATAGTGTGTCGTGTAAATGCATAATGCTATAGTATCATAATGTAGCTAGGTAGGCATTTGAATCCCACACTGACCAACTGTGTGCGTCTCCCGGGGGAAAGTGACCTTTTTGGAGACTACTCAAACACCTTAGAAGTGGTATACTCATCTTTGTCAAGTCTGATGATGTCATCATCCTACAAATATACCTGTGGAAAGATGAAATCCTGATAATGTGTATAGTGTGTTGTGTAAATGTGTACTGCTGTAATATCATAATGTAGTTAGGTAGAGGTTTAAATCCTGCACTTGCTAACTGTGTGTGCATCTCCCTGGAGAGGAGTAACCTTTTTGGAGACTACTCAAACACCTTAAAAGTGGTATACTCATCTTTGTCAAGTCTGATGATGTCACCATCCTACAAATATAACTGTGGAAAGGTGAAATCCTAGTAATGTGTTTAGCACATCGTATAAATGTGAATTACTGTAATATTATAATGTAGTTAGGTAGGGGTTTGAATCTTGCCCTTGCCAACTGTGTGTGTGTTTCCCTGGGGAAGAGTCACCTTTCTGTAAACTACTCAAACACCTTAGAAGTGGTATACTCACCTTTGTCAAGTCCGATGATGTCACCATCCTACAAATATACCTGTGGAAAGGTGAAATCACAGTAATGTGTAGAGCGTGTTATGTAAATACATACTGCTGTAGTATCATAATGTAATTAGGAAAGAGTTTGAATCTCACACCTGCTGACTGTGTATGTATGTCTGTATTCCAGGTGTGTGACACCGTTGGCCGATGTAGTGTGGGTTTTGATTTTTCTAGTGTATGACATATCACAATGACAACTGTATGTGCATTACACATGTAAGGTAGCTGTGGGGCAAATCCATATACATACATGTGACCTCAAGTATTTCATAGGTGGGTACTCTGCTTTCTCCATGAACGCACGTGTTATCTTTGCCAGAGTGTGCTGGCACTTTCCAGACTTTAGGTCACTTCTGTATGCTTGTGACAAGCTTAGCCACTGCAGTGATCCCTTGGCTAAGGCTTCCATTTCACATCCACTCATCACGGTTTCTATTGAAGAGTGTGAGTGAGGGTTGATGCTTGAGGTATATTTGAAACCTGTTCCAAAGCAAGCAAAGTCTGGCAAAGATGACTAATCATTATAGGTGTGCAACAACCTCTGTATATCTGCATGCAAACCCTTTATTGCTTATGTGCTCCACAGAGGGATTTCCAAAACCCTTTGGTAATGTGATTATCAAAGGAGAGATGACATAACACATGGCTCTATGTATACATTAGTACCTGTTCCACATTTTGGAGGCTACTACCTATGTGGTACTCTGGGGATACTTTGTTTTCTAAAAGTGGATAACTATGCTTTCTTAGGCTTATAGCTTTACAGCATGAGTTTGACACCAGGTATCTATCTGTATGATAGCCTTTTGGAGGATGTGTGTGTCATCTGGAGAGTAAGTATAGCCCACAGTATGCATTTTCATCAGACATGGGCAGACATATCCCTACTGTGTTTGCTTGTACCTAAGAAAGCTATATGCCAAACAGGAGTGGTCCCAGGACTGAGTGCAGGTGAATACCACTTGTTACTGGCAGAGAATAGTACATGGAGGCTGCAAATGTTACTGTGTGTCCTACATCTGTGCATCAGTTGTCAAGCCATCATCTAACAATTGTTTATGGTCAGTCTGTTGAGGTTATGTCTAATACCAGTATGTAGGATGGATATGATTTACTGGTGAGCTATAGTTTGGCTGTGTTGACCTCCTCTCCCTCACCTATAGCCTTGTTGACTGGCTTGAAGTCTACTGGGTGTAGGAGCCATGATCTGGCCTTTAGAGAACCTAAGTGGGTATGGTGCAGTGTTTGCAGGTTCATAATGTCTCTGTTAATGAGTTACATAATGCTGTGTTCCATAGCCTTCCAGATAACATTGGTCTGGCTTATAGGGTGAGAGTTTGCAGGATCTGTTGTAGTTCTACCCTTAATCAATTTATGTTAACAGGGTGACGAGGGTGGACAGGTTTAAGAATACGTATATCAGAGGGTCAGGCCAGGTTTGAAGGTTAGTAGACCATGCCCGATAGGCAGGATTAAGTTGGTTTGTACATGTGCTGAGGAGGGATGCAGAGTATATTGTGAAATAGATGCTAAGGATGAAGCCACCAGGTAACAGGAAAAGAGGAATGCCTAAGATGAGGTTTATGGCTGTGGTGAGAGAGGACATGCAGGTGGATGGTGTGACAGTGCAAGATGCAGAGGGCAGGAGGACATGGAAACAGATGATGTACTGTGGTGACTCCTAATGGGAGCATCCAAAAGGAGAAGAAGATGTTGTAGCTCAAGCCTTGTGGACTACGAACACCATTACCGTACATCATTCCACATGTATGTAACCTGTACAGAGGCTCCATCTGGACAGAGCGTTTAGGTGAGTGGTGACTTCATATGTCAGCTTGTGTATGACACAGCCAGCGACACTGTCCAGTACCATTGCCACTGTGGTATGGACCTTGTTAAAGAGATGTTTTAACTAGAGTGTCTGAATCATCAGGTATTACGTTCCACAGGTCTGGAAATGTGGCCCTTGTATAGCGACAGGGTGGTGAAATCTGCATTCAAACTGTTTGACAAGGAATTGGTAATGTCAGTCAGATAAGTGTACTTTGTGACCATTTACATTAGCTGTGACCCAATCTGAGATCTCCCCTGTAGATTATGAACAAAAGTAAAGAAAGCTTTAATGTTGCCTTTGGAATCATTGCCATTTTGTATTTTGAAGCTTGCCTTGTATGTTTATTGAGGGATTGAATTTTCCCAATGAAACTGACCAGAGAGGTTATCCCTTCTTGGTATGTAACTCTTTTTTTGGTATAACATCACACCTTCTATTATATATTTAGTTTATGACAGGGTTCCATGAGACTAATGCATTTTTACTGTATAAGTGAGCATTTCATGTGTTTGTGATAGCACAGTCCATGCAACCCTGTAGGTGAACAGTGTGCATTAATACAGGATTATGCAGATGGGACCTTAGTAATGCAAACCAATGACAGATAGTAACAACAGCATCACCCACAGCACAGTGACAACCTGTGTCATACACACACATGCTTACTCAAGTTCCAAAATGTGTGTAGTACAATGCATACTGGCCACCAATAGAAACTATGGAGTGTTAACACTGGCCAATACAGGGCATGTCACCCTGCCAATATGTCTAATATGCATGTACATGCAGACAGTGCACCTCCACCATGTTTACAAATGTACACCTGCAAACCTGTGCTGCACACACCCCACACTTACTGTCCACTGTATAACACATGCTGACACAACTACATACATCAGCCAAGTGGCACATGGGCAAACAAAACACAATTGGAATAGACACTGGTGTAAACAATACAACATTGCTAATTACAGCTTTAATGCATCATTCCTGCTCAGCTGCCCCTTCAAGGATATCATTACACTTTACTGCTGACAACATGCTACACATTCAACCATTGCTATACTTTATGAAAGTCACCCTGTGCATCAGCACCATGTTAGCCTGTTCCTGCATCAATGTTACAGATGACAGGAGGTGGCACAGGTTTCATCATATGCACAGGGTGTGTTGTTGGTTTGCCAGAGGCCTACACTGAGCCATACAATTAACATGTGTGTGTGAGTGTGTGTGTGAGGGCCATGAGTATTGTTAAGGACCAATGTTGATGTAATGTGTGTGGGTATGTGTTTGCCCTAGGTTTCTGGTTTATTTGTGTGTGTCTGTATGCACACAGTTCCACCATGTGGCTGCCATATACGGGGATTTTTGGCCAGCTACAGACTGTACCTGGCAGACTTTACAGATCACCGTCTCTGGCCATACATATGGAACCTGTGCCTGGCAGGTGTGCTACAGACAGTATCAGATACTAATCCAGACTGGGTACTATCCGAAGAGGTTGACATATGTCCACTGGATCCAGGTCCCTGCTGGGACTGACCAGAGCCACGTGCATGTGGTCTTCTAGGACAGTCTATGGACAGCCCCCCAACATTGCTGGGGCTGGTACTGGCACCAAGGGAGCGGCTGTGACTTGCTGGACGTCCACGGTGACCTCCAGCTGCTGATGTTGCTGGCATACGTCCACATCGACATCTCAACTGTCCCACACTGTCCTGACACATGGACATGACATTGTGGAGGGCATCCAATGTCTCACCCCAACGTCTATCAATGACCTCAGTGTAATTATGTATGGCACCTGCTAGGTCACGGATACTGTCATTTACAGAGGTGTTATAAGCCCTCTGTGCCCTAAGTCCCTGTCTGGTGTACTGCTCCATTTGTGCCTGTGCCTCCATGACAGCCTGGAACATGCATGCAGTTGAAAGAGTTGTTGCACGTCTGCCAGAGGAATGATGTCCAGCAGTGCTCTGACAAGAACCCCTGGGCATCTGCCTATGTGGTACCATTCCAGACATCTGGCTATGGCTGCTGTGTCCTGATACATGTGCCATAAATACCACACTGTCCTGGCCAGTGCCAACCATACACTGACCCTCAGCTAAGGGCAATAGTGATGATGGATGTGCAGGCAGTATGACTGTGAGCATGGATGGGGTGGAGACTTGTGTACTGTCAATTAATGGCCCAACAACAGACCCTGACAAACCTGCCTGTGCCTCAACAGACCTATCCTCATGATCACTGTCTGTCTCAGTGACATCAGGTTCCCTGCTGTACTGAACCAGCCCCACCACAGCACCTGTGAGAGGAAAACAGGAAGCACACTTTAAGACCTGAACATGATGTCAGGCCACATGCACATTCCCACATGTGCACATGCACACATGCACATGCACATGCACACATGCACATGCACACATGCATGTGTATACACACATGTACGCATGCACACATGCACACATGCACACACACAAATACACTCCTCCCTAAAGCAGACACACACACACACACACACACACACACACACACACACACACACACACACACACACACACACACACACAGACACACAGACACACACAAAACACCAGCAATCTCAGAACATACACAATAGCAGGTGATGGTGGGGTACAGTATCACACGCAAAACAGTTATATCACACATGTCAGCATGCATGACATGTGTTTCTCAACAGCATGCAGTGCAAGTGTAGACAGTCCTTGTTACAGTATACATGGCTTTGATGCATGTGTTTTGTTATTATGTGATTGGCCTCCCCCTGGAATGCAATGCATACATGGACACAACATTGTTGTGCAAGTATTCAAAACTTTGTAATGTATTGTGCACCATAACTCCCAGATCTACATACCATGGCTGGATGTGAATCTGTGTGTCAGATAGGTATCCAATGCTGATTACAGCCTCTGTGTCTTTAGCAAATAATTGTGGACACAGTTTTAGCACATGCATGATGAGTATTCACACAACATTATCAGTGGTGCATGTATAACTGATGGAATACCACTCGTTCACATACCCAATGTACAGTAGTTATGGTGAGTGTAGATCATATTGTGGACATACCAGTGTCATCCATGACATGGCATGCTTAAACACAACTGCATATTTAAACATCACACATACCCAATGTGTGTCATATGACCTAGCCACTCAATAGCATCACAAGACATATGTGTGTCAGTTGTGCAAATGGTGATTGGTATGCATATTGTTTAGAGGTGCATATGTTTACACACACACAACATTGAGGTGTACAGCAATGAAAGCTATGTGTAGTACTGTGGTTACAATAAATGGATGAGATATACCCATAGGCCATCACCATGAAGCATCATGTGGTCACTCAAGGCTACAAATTCTTCCCAAACCAGCACTAATCATGCTGTACCAGAACTGTACTACCTTGGCTATATTCACCATTTCACAACCAGTTGTTACATGGGTTTATAAGGAGGCCAATAAGGAGCATTTCCTGAC
Source organism: Protopterus annectens (assembly GCF_019279795.1). NCBI lineage: Eukaryota > Metazoa > Chordata > Ceratodontiformes > Protopteridae > Protopterus > Protopterus annectens. The sequence goes on along the minus strand of NC_056735.1, from coordinate 189,634,788 downwards.
ATGAATATGTAGTGTGTTGCAGAGTGTTTAAATGCCCCATGATAGGCCTCTATCCGTCAGGTATATTATGTGCAATGTGTGGATGACATTTTGGATACTGGAGTGTGTCTTTACAGAGGGTTTGTGAATCCTTTATGTGTAGCATGTTAAAATGCTCTGTGTTTGACATAGTTGTGTATGTTATGTGCATGTTGAGTATCAACTTTGCCTATCCAATGGTCACTACAGTGTAGCTACATTTGTTTGAGATGCTCTGGGTATTGCATGTGTTTGAGGCAGCTAATCACATTAGTGTGATGTGCATGGTCTTACAACAAACATGCACAGCATGCATTATGGGTAGGTTTGTTACATGTGTACATGGCCTGCACCTTAACTATGACATGCACTTTTTATTTACAATAATAAATGTAGAACACACTCACCAGCATCTGTCTGCTGCCTTGATGTCACCCCAGAGGGACCTACATAGAGATGAGACAGTTTGTCAGTGGCCACAACTGTGGCATTGCTACTGTGTGTTTGCAATCTTACAGTAGAACAACAGTTTACATTCACAGGCCTACAGATTATGTTTCAAATGATCAATATTGCACAACAACAGGCTCCACATCTTCTAACTACACACTCCACATCTCACATATGCATGATCTACCAATACAGATAACAGTAGTCTATGACATGTTACCTGCATGCTCCATGTGTGCTTGCTGGGTGGCTCCAACCTCTATCATGGTGTATGTCTGCTGCTGTTGTTGTTCAGCTGGTGCCCCAAGGCACAGGAGCAGCTCCTCCACTCTGGTGAAGGGGGAGATGGATATTAACACCACCTCCTGTTGCAAGCTATTGTCTCCGCACATCAGAAGCACGCTGACGGACATGTCTGAGTATATCACTGCAGTGGTGGCGTACCTGCTCATATGTCCGGTTATGCAGGCCTACCTCATTTACCCTCCGGACAACATCTTGCCACATTGCAGTACGCTCCTGCTGGTTCTGGCTGGTTTGTGAGAACATTAGATTGTAGTGCTGAATCATACAGCTAGTAATGATCTCATCTTCAGCACTATTATAGTTGGGATTTCTGTGATGTGCCTTGATCCCTGGAAAACATAAAGACAAAATATGTCTGAGCAAGTCATATGGCACATTTAACATTATACAGTACAGATATCAATTAACTGCCATATATAGCAACCTATTAGCTAACTGAGAGTGAAACACTTTAACTACCACTTATCACTGCTCACCCCACAACTGCTTGAAAGTGCCTGGCTCACTCTATTTAATGAATCATGTTCTGCACAGCAACAAAATAAAATCACTATATAAGACTATACAAGAGTACCTGGCACACTGTATGCAACATAATGCACCACCTAGCCACAGCAGATATACATCAAGCTGATGTGTAAAGAAATATGTCATCCATCACAATGAGTGTAGGGTCCAGTAAATGTATTACTATTATACCGCACAACTTGTTAATGGCAAACCCGTGGCCAAAATATGTGCACAATTGGGAATATAGGTCGCATACTGCTGTAGTCCACTATAAATGTTGATAGATACACAGTTATATGTTTTACCACACATATGACAGAGGACATGTTACAGACATACCCACACATACATCAGACATAATTACAGGACACAGAGGTATGGCAACCCAGATAAACTTTACACTTGTACTATACAGTATTGTGTGTCAGTACATACAAAACCTTAATCTTGAGGAATGTAATATGTGATGAATACAGGGACCACACACAACAGTGGCTGCAAGCAATGTGGACATACACCATACTTTGCTGTACAGGCCCAGAGCTTCAAGAAGTACTACAGTACACACAGGATTTGGATTCAACATCAATACCAATCAATAATCATAGATGTAGTGCTTTAGCCTCCAATGACACACCCCAGTTAAAACCAAGGGACTTAATCACACTGTATGCCATAGCACTTTTTCTGCCTAGCAACAGAATACACAGCTTTTGCTGGGATCAAAGCAAGGACCCATAGTACCATGACATAAATAGTTTCCTACTAAGCTATCCCACAAATACATATCTTTGACATATTCACAAACACGTTGACCATCACAATCAGTCAACAGAAAATGAAAAATGTAGTGGTGGGACTCGAACTGGGAATGTTTTCTTTTTGTGTGAAGGCTCTAATTACTACACTATTTCTATTTCGCTTAATTTGTATATATTTTTCTTATTATCCTCTTCGGTGTCTAAACTGCTAACTGTAGCTAAGCAATGGGCAAACCCACGCAAACACGTGCAAATACGGGCAGCTATATCAGAAATGAAAAAAAAAATTTCTTTTACTTTTTATATTTGTACGGGCTTTATTATATGGGGGAGTGTAGTGTTAGAATGTACACATGTGAGCAGACTCTCTCATGTAACTAGACATTTGCCGAGATTCAAACTTGCAGGGGCGTGGATTTTTGGACTGATCGGTAGTCCGATGCGCCCCCTACACTTGTTCACGCTCCGTGTTAGTTTTAGAGTTGAGGCAGCACGCTCTCATTAATATGCATGGCGCTTTGCCATCTTACACTTAGACTGGCTCTTCGTGTAAGACTAATTTAGTCTTACACAGAAGATTAGTGAATCCTGGGGATTGTTTTCTATAATTAAAAATAAAACATTATGGTTAAATCCCTCTTACACTTCCATATGGAAACAACTACATGAATAGATATGCCTTGAGTCTATACAAGCTTGAATACATGATTGCCTATCTATTTTGTCCAGTCCATTTTATTGGTTGCTTAAAGATAGTATACTAGAAAATAAAACCATTACTATTCCATCTCATGATATAAACCTTGCAATATCTAATTTAAAAAAAATCATTAGTAAAAATCCTAACATTAACTCTTGGTTCTTTTTAATTTTTCCCATAGCCTTTACAACCAATAATCTGGAAACATTACAAATTGATAAGATGAGATAATTGAGACAAGGAAATCTATTATATTGGAACCAATTACTGGAACAAGGCAAGGTCCTTTCTATATCTCAAATAATGAATACATTTGATATAGACAAGAATATGTCGTTACTCTTACAGTCGTTGAGGCATTATGTTATGAATACAATAAATTTAATGCAATTATCTGTCAAACAAAACATGCCAAAATTTATCAAATACATTATATTTATTATTAATCAGCCTTTCCAAGGTAATGGCTATTTGTCCAATATTTTAAGTTCATTAAAAACAAATATATATCATAAAAATATCATACTTGAGCTACATTGCCTCAATGAATGGTCATCCACCAACAGAAGAAGATAAAACAATCGATTCTGAAATCTTCAAAACATTCTACATTATCACTTCAATGACAACTATTTACTTAGATATTCTTACACAGGAGTTTTCTTACACCTAAGTTATCTTTGATGTTTGCTAATGAAAAACTGTGTTGGGGATGTGAAACAAAATTAAAAGCTGACTGGCAACACATTTTTATGACTGTATATGTATAAAGAGTACTGTAATAACATTATTTTTTCAGACAGTGTTTAATGATAATTTTCTATTAACAAAATCATTGGTTTTATTAAATTCTCCCACTCCCAAGTGCATTCCAAAGAAAAGATTTTCAATTCTATGGACTCTATTAGCCATAGCTCATAAAGTCTTTACTTCTAATTGGAAAAGTGCATCTCCTCCATCCTTTAAGGAATATAAAAAAAAAAAACTTGCTCTAGCAGTTGGTCAGACTGAAATTTCTACTTTAAAGAATACAACCAACAGGATCACCTCGTATTACAACATCTGGCAGACAGTGATGGAAGTATTGGAGAAAACTGAGACAAATACACATTAATATGATATTTATTCAAACAAAGTTAAATTTACATTTTCTTTCTTCCATGGTTATATAATTTTATTGTTATCAACTTCAAGTTCCTTTTCATTTATATATGCAATCAATAATTAAGTATTTTGTTTTTTTTTTTTCATGTATTGCTAAATGTTTTTTTAACAAAAGCAAATAAAAAAAGTGAAAAAATTACCTGCACCCTATTTCAAACCCAGGACCATCACAGCTCTAGAGCAGTGGATTAACCTGCCAAGCCACACAGCTGCTAATTAACACAGGTATTTTAATAAAAACCGAGTAGTGCTCAAGTTGCCATCATTTAGCGTATTGAAGCAATGCTGCGCATCATGCTGCACCATGCAAATCAGCAAAGAGATTAATAGAAAAATAGTGTAACTGGCACTCTAGTAGAGAAACACATCACTATAAAGCTACATGCATAAGCTTAGATGTAAGTGAGGTAAGTAATAGCAGGTAATCCTGTAATTATATGTACAACATGTAAGGATATACTTGCTAACACATTAATGGAAAATAGGATTTTAACTGAGATTCTGGTATACAAATACAGTACTCTAAAGCCATGCACATAATAATAGATAATAAGTGTGGTGTTTAACAGCAGATAATTGTGTAATGATAATTACAACATGTAAAAATACACCTGCTATAGCAGCGACTCTGTAGCTCATTCTGTAAAATGCATTGTGAATATTACTTTTTGGTACGCATGGTCCTGGGTTTAATTACAGCTGTGTCTAGCAATGAAAATACATGTATGTGGACATCAACATTATAAATTGTGATATGTATGTCTGTCTCATCACCTATTTATCCAACGAAAGTAGTAAAGTTGGAATGTCTGCATCTACATAATAGAAGTCAAAGGCCTGCAGATAGTACCACTCTTAACTAGTCCCAGTACAACAGTAGAAAGTGCAGAGAATGTCATGTCATGCATTAGCCTGAATTCCCAGAGCATGTTGAAGTATGTACTGAAATTGTGGTCCAGTAATATCAGACTGCAACCCACAATGGTTTGCTGGTGATAGCCAAACAACCACAACTGTACAAGTAAAATACATATATGGAGGTTGAGCTAGACGCCAGGGTTGTCAGCACACACTTAACAAGGGATTACCATGATATAACATGTGACTTGGCAGTTGTCCAACTGTGTGATCTCATGGTTAATGTACCCCCTACCTTTTTCTAGGGCACACCAAACATTTTGCCTTGTATTGTGTTACTGATACTCTTGGCTGGCATACTTACCTGAAATACATATCTTAATTCCTAATGGGATGGGTACCCTCAATCTGGCTCTGCCTATACAGCAAGGCTGCCACAGGTCCCACACTTACTCTAGTTGTCCTGCAAAGTGTTCACCATCTCTGCCTATGTCTATTGCCTGCAGCATCACCTTCAGCTTCAGCCTGTAGCACACACATTTGTATGCAAAATGTAGCTGAACATACATTGTCTCTGACATGATGTAGTATCTGTATCCCAGTAATTTCCAACCCAACTTTTGAGAAAGGGGTTGTAATCTACATGGAGGCCTTATGTCTTGTTCAGTGGTTGCATGGGATTGGCTGATTATACTGCAAATCAGATGTGTTGCTTGCAATTATCATCTCAGAAGCACAGATTGGTTCAGAGGCAAACACTTGCTAATGAGAACCATGTTAAAAAGGCAAACAGCTAGCTAAGGGAACCATTGTGTATGAGAGTTACTTTGCAGGGTAAACTCATCAGCAGAAAATTTATATATCTGTACCTTTCAACAGAGGAGGGTTGTACTCCATCAGGTATGTAACCATTTTGTTTCCAACATGATGCATATGTTTAATATACTTAGAATATATATTAGATCATTAAGCCTTTCTTAGAACTATAATAATGACATATCATTGATCTCCAAATGTGTTACACCTACAGAGGAACTAGAGTACAGTAAGGGTAGAATGCTTTTTGTTAATTAGGTACACTGGTTTCCTGGAAATTTCCCTTGATAGTGGTTGTAGTACTACACTGCTATTTGTTTGGCACTGTTGTTTTTATATATTATAAGGGGTTTTACACCCAGGGCCAGACTTTAATGGATGTGTTGGGTGTCTGATCATACATCAGTATCTGTCATGGCACAAACAGGAATAGCTGCCTACTGGTACTATCCTAGTTGCATCCACATCCTTATTAGTTTGTATAGTGTTGAGTGTGAAATGTGTAATTAATCAGTGAATACCGGTACCCATCCATTATTGCTGTATCTCTGCATACTCTACTCCCACGTATGTGATTCCGACATATGTTCTTATTTTGTTGTCTTTCAGGAAATATGCATCCCTGATTCCAGGGTCCTTTTACAGACACTGAAAATGACATCATCCTGGAGGTCTTGCATCAACACCATCAACTCCTGCTATCCAGGGGAGGCCAAACAGGGAAGAGTGGGCAGCATTGTAGGCTGACCTGGTTCAAGATGTGAATGCTATTGGTCACCAGATAAGGACACATGAGCAGGTGCAACCCCGTGCCACTGATATAATCAACACCACATGCAGAAGAGCAGCAGACATGGCCAGGGATCATGGTGTCAAAGGTAGAGGACCGGCAGTGGAACAACCACCATCAGCCACTGAAGAATTCCTGGTGAACCTAGAAACACAGGACAGCTCCCAGGTATCCATCACACGATATGTCTTGAATGTGGATGCCACCATTTCAATGCAAGAGGAGCATCCAGGTATGCTTAGTTGGATCAGCACTGGAATACTGTAGCATTGTTTGTCAGGGAGTACATAGTTTTATGTGGGTGTCAAGTATTTTTTTTTGGGGGGGTTACTTGCAGTTTGAATTTCATGCTCAGATTGTGACCAACATATCAATTAACCTAGTAGCTTCTGTAAACGTGAGATATTTGGATGCATTAGCCTTTTATAGTGCAACATGTGGCACTGTGTACATTACCTCTCCCTCAAATTTTCACAGAACCATCATGTATCAGATGGGGCCATGTTCCTGCTCCTGGTAAGCACAGCACTGTTTTGTTAGAGATGTAGATTTAGTGCAATGTATTCGCTAAAGTGTTAACCCAAGCCTGACAGCTGGATTTATATACTGTCTGCATGACTGCCAACTGCACAGATATTTTCCAACTGAATACAGTTTAGATTCATATCTATGCCTTGTAGGTGTGACCACACTGATAGATTTCACAGCATTTTCAGGACATTACAGATTGCCATATGTGTCAGCTGTGCAGAGTTTTGTTAAATGTCAACAGTATACATCATTGTTGCTCATGCAATCCTTGATTAAAGAGCTTTTTATTTACAAGTAACTACAGATGTTTGTTAGAAACTGATGTCCTCGTGGCCTACTATATGAGGATGGGGGTTAAAGAAGTCTGTAATACTGACAGCATTATATACAGCTTAACATATATTGCAAAACAGTACTGCAGAGCATAACAGTGCAGGTATTAATGTACTGCATTTCCCTTTTTATAACAGCTGACCAGTGGGGTTGGTCTCTGTCTCCTTTACAACCTGATGTCACTGCCTCTTCGGACTCTGATGATGATGGTGGCCAAAGTAAGGCACAGCTTGGGACTACACTGGCTGAGTCTGGCAGAGAGGATGACATCCCTCTTCTTCCCTCATTATCACCATACACAGTCAGTATGCCTATGCATACCCAGACCCTTGAGGCCACAGATATTGGATAGTCAGAGGATGGAGATATTGAACAGGAAATTGTGGCTACTATGGCTGCAGTGAGTGTCGATATTGGTCATAGCCAAAGAGATGGTGAGGTTCTACACAGGCAGATTGATAGGGGTACTCATAGGAGGCCTGCTGTCCTTCTACTACCTGTTACACGTGTCTTGTCATGTGTCACTCAGCATATAATTAGGGCTGTCATGGAGGCACAGGCACCATCTGAAAGGAACTCCAGATGAATGCTCAGGTTTATGGATGCAGCACAATATGACATCCATGACTGCCTCCACCGCATTGCTGACACCCAGGATTGGTTGACTGACGCAGTAGAAAGATGTTGGTCTGAGACAGATTGCAGAATATCTGTCTTGGAATGTACATTGTCTGTGATGGAATGTCTGGTTGGAGTTCAGCATCAGACTTGTGGACGTAGGTCAGTAACTACATTTGCTAAGAGTCCATGTGACAGTGCAAATCACACTCAAGTAGTAGCAGTACTTCCAGTTCTCCAGGGGGGAGTGAGCATTCCACACCAAGATGTGGCAGGGAATGGGCTCATGATCCTGGGTGCTCCCATGGAGGACACAGTCACAGCAGACAGCAGTCACCTTCAGGTAGTAGCTCCACTTCTGACCTTGGGCATGGAGGTCCCAGTGTAACTCCTGGCAGAGCCCGTTCCTGTGTTCAGGGGTGGAGATGGTGAACTGTCAGCTCTGCCATCTCAGTTTAAAGCTGTCCAGCATACAGACACATAGGTTTAACACTAAGCTTAACTGTGTTCACGCAGACACTCACACACCACTGTCATAATCTGGTCACCTACTGACACAAATAGTGCACTTCCATGGTTCATCTTGCCTGCTTCCCTTCCTGACTCACACACACATGCTTGCCAACCTATTGGGTCAGGCTAGGCTTCATGCACTCTCACACAACACCCTGTCAAAGTGATGATACCTGTGCCACATCCCTGGCTTCCTTGTCATCAATGCAGGGAAATTAAGCTATGTACCTGATGCACAGGGTGATATTTAAATTACTATATCTACAAGCTGTGGTGTATGAGATGAACCACCTACAATTTTCTCTGTGTCCATTACAGACACTTGTCCTAAAGCACTTATGATTGTCTTGTTGCACATCTCATTGTGTAACTTGTACATGGTGTGCATTACAGTGGAAGTGTGCCTCACATGAAAGGGAAGTCTGTTACAAGTAGGGTGTAGTGTCTGAATTACATACCTGTTTCACTAGCATGTCTTGTTTATACCACAGTCAAGGTGTAGCTGCATAAAACAGGTAATTCTTGTGCTAGTCCTTTCTTGGATATGCAGGAGATACATAGTTGGATCTGACACCTCCATGTATTGCAGCTATACACCTTGCCTCCAACAATTGTAGGAGACAGAATACACAGTTATGGCCTAAACACAGTCTGCATAGGACATGTTATGTACACTGTATATTTTTTTATTGTGGAACATCTGTGGCTGTTACAGTTGTCGGATATGCTTGTGTAGTTACCTACCAAAGGTGGCAATGCACTCAATGATAGGTGTGATGAGTGCCAAATACAGTGTAACAATGACATTCTGTGATTTACATGCCATACTTTCTCTATAGGTTGTGCAACACTGAATGAATCCCCACATCATACCGACCAGAAAAAGTCAAAAGCTAGATCACTCTTTGTGTCCATAAAGTCCTGCCTAATGAGTCAACTGTTGGAGGTGTGCAGACAGTACGATATTTTCCAGGGGTGGATGACTTCCAAAAGTATAGTATTGTGCATTCCTTGGCATTTAGTATTTGTCAGTGGCTCTGACAACAACTGAGTGTGTGTCTGTCAGCCCATGCTGGATAACTGTAGGTTCTGTGTGGGATTCAGTGACAGCTCCTAATTTGCAAGCATCTGCAAATGTACTCATTCTGAGGTCACTGACAGTGTCTGTGATGGCAGAGAAGGGTATGTCTGGGAGGGGTAGTCCAGGGAATGATTTGTGAGGGAAGTCCACTGGTGACTGGCCTCATTGTAGCAGTGGACTACACAATGCTGTCTTCCTGAATGACTGTCAGACACTTAGCTATCCACCAGCTGACATAGTACTTTGAAAAAAACCTGTACAATGTTTCAACAATGACTGATGGCCTAATCTTGTCAAATGCCTTCTCAGGCCATGTAGGTAGAGTAAGTAATTTTCCCCTCATCCATTGCATAGTTTACACTCAATGAGGTCCAATAGTTAGGTTAGACATGATCTGAACTTGAACAAAACAAACTGGGTCTGGCCAGTGTCGGCAGGTGTACTACATTGTTACTGATCATTTCCATGATAAGTCTTTTCATGATTTAAATATAAGACTATTGAGACATCTGGGGACAGTGCTACTCACTACATGCTAGTTGTCCTGAGTGCAAATAAGTTTGCAGTTAATTCCATCATGGGTTCCAAGAAGATAGTCATCCAAGATGTTTGTGTCTGTACAGAGCACAAGCAAGCAATGGAGGGGAAAGTCATACATACACCCTGTGAAGGTAAGGAGGGAGTGTTTACACAGTTATTCTGAAGTTGGACACTACTCAAGCAGTGTATAGTGAAATGACACAATTACCTTGTAAGGAATGCTGACAAGAGGGGAGTCCCCTGAAATGCTGATGCCTGGCTACTACTACTCCTGGTCTCACCACAACCACTCTCTCCTGGGATACCATGCTCCTATGCTTTGTCTCTCACCAGAAGCAAAATGTTAGCACCAAGCTCAACATGAGGAGTAGGCTATAGCCTGTTTGTTCATCCACATAGTTCTCCCACATCATGCAAGGCTCTGTAGGCTTGATATACCCTTTTCCAGGTAGATGCCTTGATTAGCAACCAGAGCAATCATTTGAGTATGACATGTATTGTGCCTTGTATTCCAGGGATGTTAGGATTCCACTAGGATACTGACCATATGGTGAGTCAGAGCACAGCTGCAGCATCACAGTATAATGCTCAATGACCAGTGACATAGACATCCAAGGTTGCTCAATCCATCGCCACAATGGAAGTGATCCCTGTTAGGTGACTATTTCACAGAAGTTCATGCAGCCTGACCTTCAACAGCTTCATGGGCATATTTGTGTGACATGGGTCTGAGGCCTACTGCAGATGAGTGGCTTCCATTTGGCCAAAGTGTGTGTACCTCACACATGTCCTATGTATATCATACTGTACATTTATTTAACTGGAATAAATGTCTGTGTTCCCACATCAAGTCACACAACATCCAGTTTGCTGTCTTGTTGCTTGACAGGCAGTGTAGACTAGCAAGGCCAAAGTAATGACTGCAAAGTTAAAACGGTTCTCTGTGCATGCATGGCAATCCACATCTTCCCTACAAGGAGTGCCTACAGACAGTGTGTTTGAGGATGTCAACCCCAAGGGTATAGCAGCATGACTCTAACTTTGCTGGATTTGTACATTGTCACAATTGTAGGTATGCTATTATGACCATGCCTAATAACAGGATTATGGTTAATCCAAGGGTCACATGCCATGCAAAGCATTGTACTCACTCAACTATGTTATTGCACACTATCAGGTGCTAGAAACTGACAAAAAAGGAAAAAACACACTGAGTCAAAGAAATTAATAAAGTAAGCGCTTTCATTTACTTATAATCAGCAAACTTCTTCAGACAACTGTTAAAAAAATAATACAAAGCTTAAATAGACAAATTCAATGACATCACCACCTGTTGCAGAAAGACAAACCTCCATTTAAAGGGCTGTAACAAAATACAATGAAATTAAAAATCAAAATACGAGTACCATTAAATAAAACAATGACATCAAATATTTCCAAAAGACTTATGCATGGAAAGAAAAAGTTATATATATATATATATATATATATATATGTATATATATATATATATATATATATATATATATATGTATATATATATATATGTATATATATGTATATATATATATATATATATATATATATATATATATATATATATATATGTGTGTGTGTGTGTGTGTGTGTGTATATATATATATATATGTGTATATATATATATATATATATATATATATATATATATATGTGTATATATATATATATATATATATATATATATATATATATATATATATATATATACATACACACACACAAGTATATATAAAGTATATACATATAAAAATATATACACATAATTACTACCTGTCAGGTGCTGTTTTACCTTAGGAGAACTACATAAAGGTGATACCATGTTACATTTCAGCATCTGTCAAGTCACTGCCTAATGATGGCCTGCTGTGACATATATACTACCAAGACTCTATTTCTAATGGCATAATCAAGGACCTATCTGTCAAGATGTGGAAAGTGTCCCCACCCCTATACTCCTGTGCCACACAAACACAATGTGTGAGAGATGTGACTATATTACAAACCTTGATTCCATTCTGTATCACACACCAGTCAGTACATATGACAATGAGCAGTTAGCCAACATGCACACCTCACAATATACTCCACCCACAACCATGTCACACATACCTTCATGTGTGGAGCTCCTCACTAGACACATACATAAACAACAGTCACCTCAGAAGCCCAATTGCAAGCTCACATAATCATACATCTGCAGAACACAGTACACATAATAGTGCATGCACCACTGTCTCAACAGTCAAACACTTGAAGCAAAACACAAACTAAAACCTATTATTCATAAGTGATAAACATCATGGGACACATTGATGTCCCTCTCACCAGGCTACCTATGAGAAAGGTCACATTTAGCTGTCTATGAGGTGCCAGGGTATGTCACAACATGCATGCACTCAGGTCTGTCAACATCAGATAATGTTATAATGACTTCATAATTCCTGTTGGTGTGTACAACTTGAAACATACCTCAATGGACTGTATACAGACACATGACTGAGCTTACAGACCCTGTGTCTCCATCAGGCATGCTCATAGCCTTCAGCTGCATTTCACCTTCACCAGGGATGATGGCTCAATACACACAGAAAATGATTGAAGTCAATAATTGGCTTATTGTGTGGTGTCATTGTAAGGGAATCCAGTACATGTTAGCTGGGATGACTTGCTCAACAGACCTATATGCTTTGCCAGAGATGGTGTTCATCTGTCACCCTGAGAGTTTGTGTAATGGCCAAAGCTGCTGACATCCCTACAGTGCATCTTATGGGTGGTGTCTCAAGGGAAAACTTTCAAATGAGGAAACACCATCTTCAAACACCATCACGGTTATGCTGCTACATGCTAGGAATGCAAACACTGAACACCACTCCCTGGAAGGTGTTCTCACCTTGGAAGATAAGACATTTGCACGTTCACACATATCTGGTTCAAGGCTGTGGACAGCACCACAATGTTACCAGGGTACAGATCTTTCCACATGTTCAGACCTCAAACTGAAAGTGTGCCAGGTAAAGCAGGTGGTGTATCCATAGTCATTAAAGATAGATACACACCAAAATTGGTTAAACCGTGTGATTCCCTGGAGACACAGGAGGTGCTATTCACTGCTGGTAGAGCACATAATCAAGCCATTGCCAGATACTGGAGCAACTCCATGAATCAGGGTACCTGTTGTGCTTATTTGAATCTACTTGTATCTATCAAGATATATCACAACATCATGGTGTAGAGTGACTTTTAATAACCACCAATATTCATGCTCAAACTCACTTGCCCCAAGGTTGGTCAACATCCTTAACTACAATGCCCTGAACCAGTGCAGTGACATTCTCATAAGGGGAGCCAGCATACTGCATCAGGTGCTTACCAATATGGGTGACTACTGTAGCACCTCCCCTGAGAGGTCCTCCCTGGTGAGATCTGACCACAAATTGATCTACCTAAAAGTAAGACTACACATCTGAACCCCCCTTGCAGAAAACACAGTAATAAACTTCAACAAAGCAAATTATAACCTCTTATGAGATGGTATAAATAGCTTGACTGCACCTCTCCCCTCAGATGGGATAGGCAACTATGCCAAGCTCTACACCCATGTTTTATACAAGCACCTGTAAAACTGCATAGACTTAGCAGTACCTGACAGAAGGAAAACAACCTCCTCATGGCACAGTAAACTGGGACTGGTCTTGCAATCCCCCAGTTATGTCAATCTCCTACAAGAGGGTCATCATGAACAAATGCTTGTTGACATACTCATGGCCATAAACCCCATGAAAACTTGTATGTAGTATCATTTCCATTAGTAATATCAATGTTCCTGGTAAATAGCACATCAG